>NW_025064172.1:0-86938 GCF_018152265.1 Drosophila ficusphila
AAATATCTATCTAAGCTGCGGTATTTGTTTTTAAGATTTTGGTCAATGTTTTGTAGTTTTACTTATTCGACCAATCAAAATTTTGCCGAAAAGTGGTTTTGGAAAAAGTGACAGATCCAGCACTGATAGCCCAGAACTTGCAGAAATTTTACCCGATTTCCAAAGTAGAATACCTCTCTGAATTTGCTATTAAAATATCTATCTAGCTGCATTATTGGTTTTTATTTTCAGATTTTGGTCAATATTTTATGATTTTACTTATTTTCCGACCTGTCAAAATTTGCAAAAATGGGTTTGCAGAAAAGTGACCAGATCCCAGCACTTTACTTAGCCCATCACTTTTTAAAATTTTTACCCGATTTAAAAATTGGAATACCTCTCTGAATTTGTTATTAAAATATCTATCTAGCTGCATCATTGGTTTATTTTCCAATTTTTTGGTCCATATTTTCCCAATGATTTTATGACCCCCAAACCTGTCAAAATTTGCCAAAAAATGGGTTTGCAGAAAAGTATTGACCCGATTGCTTGCCCTGCTTAGCCCATCACTTTTGAAATTTTTACCGGTTTCAAAGTGGAATGCCTCCTCTGAATTTGTTATTAAAAATATCTATCTAAGCTGCATCATTGGTTTGTTTTCAGATTTTTTGGTCCATATTTTGTAATTTTTCACATTCTGACTATCAAAATTTGCGAAAAAATGGGTTTGCAGAAAAAGTGACCAGATCCCCCCACTCCTTGGCCCCAAACATGAAATTTTCCCCCGATTTAAAAGTGAGATACCTCTACAAGATTTGTTATTCGAATATCTATCAAGCTGCATTATTGGTTTATTTTCCAGGAGTTTTGGTCAATATTTTTGTAGGGGTTTTATGATGCTGACCTGTCAAAATTTGCCCGAAAATGGGTTTGCAGAAAAGTGACCAGATCCCAGCACTCCTTGGCCCAACACTTTAGAAATTTTCCCCCCAGATTTCAAAAGTGGGATATTACCTCTCTGCATTTGTTATTTAAATATCTATCTATAGCTGCATTATTGGTTTATTTTCAGAGTTTTGGTCAATATTTTTGTAGATATTTTATGACCCCCGACCTGTCAAAATTTGCCGAAAAATGGGTTTGCAGAAAAGAGTGACCAGAACCCAGCACTACTTGGCCTTAACTTTTGAAAATTTTTTACCCGATTTAAAAATTGGAATACCTCTCTGAATTTGTTATTCGAATATCTATCTAACTGCATTATTGGTTTTATTTTCGAATTTTGGTCAATATTTTGTAAGTTTTTATGACCCCCGACCTATCCCAAATTTACAAAAAAATGGGTTTGCAGAGAAAAGTGACCTGATCCCAGCACTGCTTAGCCCATAACTTTTGAAAAATATTTACCCGATTTCAAAGTGGAATACCTCTCTGGGTTTGTTATTCAAAATATCTATCTAGCTGCATTATTGGTTTTATTTCCGAATTTTTTGGTCCATATTTTAGTAGATTTTTTATGACCCCCAACCTGTCAAAATTTGCAAAAATGGGTTTGCAGAAAAGTGATCAGATCCCAGCACTGCAATTTAGCCCAAACTTTTGAAATTTTCTTACCCGATTTAAAAGTGGAATGCCTCTCTGAATTTGTTATTAAAATATCTATCTAGCTGCATCATTGGTTTATTTTCGAATTTTTTTGGTCAATATTTTGTTAATTTTTATGACCCCCGACCTGTCAAAATTTGCTAACAAATGGGTTTGCAGAAAGGAAGTGACCAGATCCCAGCACTACTTACCCAACACTTTTAGGTAAATGTTGCCGATTTCAAAGTGGAATACCTCTCTGAATTTGCTATTAAAGTATCTATCTAGCTGCATTATTAGTTTATTTTTCGAATTTTTGGTCAATATTTTTTATTTTATATACCCCCGACCTGTCAAAGGTGCAAAAAAATGGGTTTGCAGAAAAGTGACCAGATCCCAGCACTGACTTAGCCCAATCTTTTGAAATTTTTTTACCCGATTTAAAAGTGGAATACCTCTCTGAATTTGTTATTAGAATATCTATCTAGCTGCATTATTGGTTTTTTTTTCGAATTTTTGGTCAATATTTTTTAATATTTTATGAACCCCCAACCTGTCAAAAGTTGCAAAAAAATGGGTTTCCAGAAAAGTGACCAGATCCAGCGCTGCTTCAGTCCCCTACTCTTTGAAATTGTTCACCCGATTCAAAAGTGGAATGCCTCTCTGAATTTTGTTATTAAAATATTTATCTAGCTGCATCATTGGTTTTGTTTTCCAAGTTGTTAGTCAATAGTTTTGTAATTTTTTTATACCCCCGACCTGTCAAAATTTTACAAATGGGTTTTGCAGAAAAAGTGACCAGATCACAGCACTGCTTAACCCATCACTTTTGAAAATACTTACCCGATTTAAAAGTGGGATACCTCTCTGAATTTGTTGTTAAGAATATCTATCTAGCTGCATCATTGGTTTTATTTTCGAAGTTTTTAGGCCAATATTTTTGTAGTGTTATTTTATGACCCCCGACCTGTCAAAATTTGCAAAAAATGGGTTTGCAGAAAAGTTGACCAGATCCAGCACTGCTTAGCCCATAACTTTTGAAATTCTTACCCGATTTAAAAATTGGGATACCTCTCTGAATTTGTTATTCGAATATCTATCTAGCTGCATTATTGGTTTATTTTTCGAATTTTTGGTCAATGTTTTGTAGTTTTTTATGACCCCCGACCTGTCAAAATTTGCAAAAATGGGTTTGCAGAAAAAGTGACCAGATCCCAGCACTGCTTAGCCCTTAACTTTTGAAATTCTTACCCGATTTAAAAGTAGAATACCTCTCTGAATTTGTTATTCGAATATTTATCTAGCTGCATCATTGGTTTATTTTCCGAATTGTTGGTCAATGTTTTGTAATTTTTTTATACCCCGACCTGTCAAAATTTGCAAAAAATGGGTTTGCAGAAAATTGACCAGATCAGCACGGCTTAGCCCATCACTTTTGAGATTTTTTTACCCGATTTAAAAAGTGGAATGCTCTCTCTGAATTTGTTATTAGAATATCTATCTAGCTGCACTCATTGGTTTATTTTTCGAATTTTTAGTCCAATTTTGTAATTTTTATGACCCCGACTTATTAAATTTGCAAAAAATGGGTTTGCAGAAAAGTGACCAGATCCCAACACTACTTAGCTCAACTTTTGAACTTACTAGTACCCCGGTTTAAAATTGGAAACCTCTCTGGATTTGTTATTAAAATATCTATCTAGCTGCATCATTGGTTTATTTTCGAATTTTTAGTCAATATTTTGTAGAATTTTATGACCCCCGACCTATCAAAATTTATCTAAAGATGGGTTTGCAGAAAAGTGACCAGATCCCAGCACTACTTAGCCCAAACTTTTTGAAATTCTTACCCGATTTAAAATTGGAATACCTCTCTGAATTTGTTATTCGAATATCTATCTAGCTGCATCATTGGTTTATTTTCCGAATTTTTGGTCAATATTTTGTAATTTTTTTATGACCCCCGACCTGTCAAAATTTGCAAAAAATGCGGTTTGCAGAAAAATTGCCCAGTTCAGCACTACTTAGCCCATAACTTTTGAAAGTTTTACCCGGTTTAAAAAGTGGAATACCTCTCTTCGAGTTTGTTATTCGGATATCTATCTAGCTGCATTATTGGTTTTTATTTTCGATTTTGGTATATTTTTGATTTTTTTTTCTATGGTTAAAAAGTTATACTCTCTTTTTTTTATTTTGTTGTTTTTTGGTCAATATTTTGTAATTTTTATGACCCCCGTCCTGTCAAAATTTACAAAAAATGGGTTTGCAGAAAAAGTGACCAGATCCCAGCACTGCTTAGCCCTAACCTTTAGAAAAAATTTTACCCGATTTAAAAGTGGGCTACCTCTCTGATATTTGTTGTTAAAATATCTATCTAGCTGCAATATTGGTTTTATTTTCGGATTTTTTTGGTCAATATTTTGTAGATTTTTATGACCCCCGACCTGTCAAAATTTGCAAAAAAATGGGTTTGCAGAAAAGTGACCAGATCCCAGCACTACTTAGCCCATAACCTTTTGAAAATTTTTACCCGATTTTAAAAGTGGAATGCCTCTCTGAATTTGTTGTTAAAATATCTATCTAGCTGCATTATTGGTTTATTTTCGAATTTTTGGTCAATATTTTTGTAGTTTTTATGACCCCGACCTGTCAGAAAGGTGCGAAAAAATGGGTTTGCAGAAAAGTGAGCCAGAACCCAGCACTGCTTAGCCCATAACTTTTGAAAATTTTTACCCGATTTAAGAAGTGGAATACCTCTCTGAATTTGTTGTTAAAATATCTATCTAGCTTACATCATTGGTTTATTTTTTCAATTTTTGGTCAATGTTTTGTCATTTTTTATGACCCCCGACCTGTCAAAATTTGCAAAAAATGGGTTTGCAGAAAAGTGACCAGATCCCAGCACTGCTTAGCCCAAACTTTTGAAAATTCTTACCCGATTTAAAAGTGGAATACCTCTCTAGATTTGTTGTTAAAATATCTATCTAGCTGCATTATTGGTTTTATTTTCGAATTTTGGTCAATTTTTGTAGATTTTTTATGACCCCCGACCTGTCAAAATTTGCAAAAAATGGGTTTGCAGAAAAGTGACCAGATCCCACTACTGCTTAGCCCATAACTTTTAAAATTTTTACCCGATTTAAAAGTGGAATACCTCTCTGAATTTGTTATTAGAATATCTATCTAGCTGCATTATTGGTTTATTTTTCGAATTTTTGGTCAATGTTTTTTAATTTTTATATGACCCCCGACCTGTCAAAATTTGCAAAAAATGGGTTTGCAGAAAAGTGACCAGATCCCAGCACTGCTTAGCCCATAACTTTTGAAATTTTTACCCGATTTAAAAGTGGAATACCTCTCTGAATTTGTTATTAGAAATATCTATCTAGCTGCATCATTGGTTTATTTTCGAATTTTTGGTCAATATTTTGTAATTTTTTATGACCCCCGACCTGTCAAAATTTGCAAAAAATGGGTTTGCAGAAAAGTGACCAGATCCCAGCACTGCTTAGCCCATAACCTTTTAAATTCTTACCCGATTTCAAAAGTGGAATACCTCTCTGAATTTGTTGTTCGAATATCTATCTAGCTGCATTATTGGTTTATTTTCGAATTTTTGGTCAATATTTTGTAATTTTTTATGACCCCCGACCTGTCAAAATTTGCAAAAAATGGGTTTGCAGAAAAGTGACCAGATCCCAGCACGGCTTAGATCATCACTTTTTGAAATTTCACTTGATTTAGAAGTGGAATACCTCTCTGAATTTGTTGATTAAAATATCTATCTAGCTGCATTATTGGTTTATTTTCGAATTTTTGGTCAATATTTTGTAATTTTTTATGACCCCCGACCTGTCAAAATTTGCAAAAAATGGGTTTGCAGAAAAGTGACCAGATCCCAGCACGGCTTAGCCCATCACTTTTTGAAAAAATTTTACCCGATTTAAAAGTGGAGATACCTCTCTAAATTTGTTATTAGAATATCTATCTAGCTGCATCATTGGTTTTTATTTTCCAATTTTTGGTCCATGTTTTGTAATAATTTTTATGACCCCCCAACTTGTCAAAATTTGCAAAAAAATGGGTTTGCAGAAAAAGTGACCAGATCCCAGCACTATATTAAATAACTTTTTGAAATTTTACCGGTTTAAAAGTGGAATACCTCTCTAGATTTGTTATTAAAATATCTATCTAGCTGCATCATTGGTTTATTTTCCGAATTTTTGGTCAATATTTTTGTAGATTTTATGACCCCGACCTGTCAAAATTTTCAAAAAATGGGTTTGCAGAAAAAGTGACCAGATCCCAGCACTACTTAGCCATAACTGTTGAAATTTCTTACTCGATTTAAAAGTGGAATACCTCTCTGAATTTGTTGTTCAAAATATCTATCTAGCTCCATCATTGGTTTATTTTTCGAATTTTTTGGTCCATATTTTGTAATGTTATTATACCCCGACCTGTCCAAAATTGCAAAAATGGGTTTGCAGAAAAAGTGACCAGATCCCAGCACCTGCTTAACCCAAACTTTTGAAAATTTTTACCTGATTTAAAAGTGGAATGCCTCTCTGAATTTGTTATTCGAATATTTATCTAGCTGCATCATTGGTTTTATTTTTCGAATTTTTGGTCAATATTTTTGTAATTTTTATGACCCCCCGACCTGTCAAAATTTGCAAAAAATGGGTTTGCAGAAAAAGTGACCGGATCCCAGCACTACTTAGCCCAAAACTTTTTGAAAGTTACTACCCGATTTAAAAGTGGAATACCTCTCTGAATTTGTTGTTAGAATATCTATCTAGCTGCAATATTGGTTTATTTTTCGAATTTTTTTGGTCAATATTTTTTAATTTTAATATGAACCCCCGACCTATCAAAATTTGCAAAAAAAGGTTTACAAAGTGAAAATCCCACCTCCCAGAAATAAAAATGGGTTTGCAGAAAAGTTGACCAGATCCAACACGCTTAACCCAACACTTTTGAAAAATTTTTACCCGATTTCCAAAGTGGAATACCTCTCTGGATTTGTTGTTTGAATATCTATCTAGCTGCATTATTGGTTTATTTTTCGAATTTTTGGTCAATATTTTGTAGTTTTTATGATCCCCCGACCTGTCAGAATTTGCAAAAAATGGGTTTGCAGAAAAAGTAACGAGATCCTAGCACTGCTTAGCCCAAACTTTTGAAATTTTTTTACCCGATTTAAAAGTGGAGTACCTCTCTGAGTTTGTTATTAAAATATCTATCCTAGTTACATCATTGGTTTATTTCCCGAATTTTGGTCAATGTTTTTGTCGTCATTTTATGACCCCGACTTGTCAGAATTTGCAAAAAATGGGTTTGCAGAAAGTGACCGAATCCCAGCACTGCATAGCCCACACTTTTTGAAATTTTTACCCGATTTAAAAGTGGAATACCTCTCTGAATTTGTTGTTAAAATATCTATCTAGCTGCATCATTTAGTTTTTATTTTCCAGATTTTTGGTCCATTTTGTGGTTTTCTGTTATTCCCTATAATTCGGATTAAGGATAACTAAAAATTGGATACTTCTCTCTGTTTGTTATTGATATCTATCTGGCTTTGTTTTGGTTTGTTTTTTTTGGTCAATATTTTTGTAATTTTTATGAATCCCGACCTGTCAAAATTTCCCCCGAAAATGGGTTTGCTGGAAAAGTGACTAGATCCCAGCACGGCTTAGCCCATAACTTTTTGAAATTTTTACCCGATTTAAAAGTAGGATACCTCTCTGAATTTGTTAATAAAATATCTATCTAGTTACCATTATTGGTTTATTTTTCGATTTTTGGTCAATATTTTTTAATTTTTTTATGACCCCGACCTGTCAAAAATTAGCTAAAAAATGGGTTTGCAGAAAAGTCGATCCGACACATCAATCTTATTTTATGTTTTGTGTATTTCGTTAAAGAATGATTAGATCCCAACACTGCTTAGCCCATCACTTTTGAAAATTTTTACCCGATTTAAAAAGTGGAACACCTCTCTGAATTTGTTGTTAAAATATCTATCTAGCTGCATCATTGGTTTATTTTTCGAATTGTTGGTCAATATTTTATAGTGTCTGTTTGACCCCAACCTGTCAAAATTTGCCAAAAAATGGGTTTCCAGAAAAAGTGACCAGATCCCAACACTGCTCAGCCTATCACTTTTTGAAATTTTTACCGATTTAAAAGTGGAATACCTCTCTGAATTTGTTATTCAAATATCTATCTAGCTGCATCATTGGTTTATTTTCCGAATTTTTGGTCCATATTTTTGTAATGTTTGTATTTTACCCCCGACCTGTCAAAATTTGCAAAAAATGGGTTTTGCAGAAAGAAGTGACGAGATCCCCAACACTAACTAGCCCATAACTTTTGAAATTTTTACCCGATTTAAAAGTGGAATACCTCTCTGAATTTGTTATTCGAATATCTATCTTTTCGTTGGTTTATTTTCGATTTTTGGTCCTTTTTGTAATTTTTATTTATATATAAATTGTAGGTAAGTGTAGATGCTTTCTTGCTATATTTAATTTATAAGTTAAAGTGATCCTCCTCCTAAACAGCTGCATCATTGGTTTATTTTTCGAATTTTTTTGGTCAATATTTTTGTAATTTTTATGGAGCACCCCGACCTGTCAAGTTACAAAATGGGTTTGCAGAAAATTGACCAGATCCAGCACTGCTTATGCCCAAACTTTTGAAATTTTTACCCAAGTTTAAAAGTGGAATACCTCTCTGAATTTGTTATTAAAATATCTATCTACCTGCATTATTGGTTTATTTTTATTTTTTTTTTTGTGTCAATATTTTTGTAGATTTTTATGACCCCCGACCTATCAAAATTTGCAAAAAATGGGTTTGCAGAAAAAGTGACCAGATCCAGCACTGAATAGCCCAACCCTTTTGAAATTTTTTACCCGATTTCAAAAGTGGAATACCTCTCTCAATTTGTTGTTAAAATATCTATCTAAGCTGCATCATTGGTTTATTTTCGAATTTTTTTGGTCAATGTTTTGTCATTTTTATTTGACCCCCGACCTGTCAAAAGTTGCAAAAAATGGGTTTGCAGAAAAAGTGACCAGATCCCAGCACTGCTTAGCCCTTAACTTTGAAATTTTTTTACCCGAGTTTAAAAGTGGAATGCCTCTCTGAATTTGTTATTAGAATATCTATCTAGCTGCATTATTGGTTTAATTTCGAATTTTTGGTCAATATTTTCGTAATTTTTATGAGACACGACCTGTCAAAATTTGCCAAAAAATGAGTTTGCAGGAAAATTGACCAGATCCAGCACTGCTTAGCCCTAACTTTTTAAATTTTTTTACCCGGTTTAAAAGTGGAATACCTCTCTGAATTTGTTATTAGAATATCTATCTAGCTGCATTATTGGTTTATTTTTCCAGATTTTTGGTCAATATTTTGTAATTTTTTTATGACCCCCGACCTGTCAAAATTAGCGAAAAAATGGGTTTGGCGTAAGAGTGAACGGATCCAGCACTGCTTAGCCATAACTTTTGAAAATTTTTACCCGATTTAAAAGTGGAATACCTCTCTGAATTTGTTATTAAGATATCTATCTGGCTGCATCATTGGTTTATTTTCGAATTTTTGGTCAATATTTTTGTAATTTTTATGACCCCCGACCTGTCAAAATTTGCCAAAAATGGGTTTGCAGAAAAGTGACCAGATCCCAGCACTGCTTAGCCCTTAACTTTTGCAAGAATGTTACCCGATTTAAAAGTGGAATACCTCTCTGGATTTGTTATTAAAATATTTATCTAGCTGCATCATTTGGTTTATTTTCGAATTGTTGGTCAATATTTTTTAATTTTCTTATTACCCCCGACCTATCAAAATTTGCAAAAATGGGTTTGCAGAGAAAGTGACCAGATCCCAGCACTGCTTAGCCCATCACTTTTTGAAAATTGGTACCCGATTTAAAGTGGAATACCTCTCTGAATTTGTTGTTAAAATATCTATCTAGCTGCATCATTGGTTTATTTCCGAATTTTTGGTCCATATTTTGTAGTTTTTTAGACCCCCGACCTGTCAAAATTTGCAAAAATGGGTTTGCAGAAAAGAGTGACCAGATCCCAGCACTGCTTAGCCCATAACTTTTGAAATTTCTTACCCGATTTAAAAAGTGGAATGCCTCTCTGAATTTGTTATTCAGAATATCTATCTAGCTGCATCATTGGTTTATTTTCGAATTTTTGGTCAATATTTTGTAATTTTATTATACCCCCGACCTGTCAAAATTTCCAAAAAATGGGTTTGCAGAAAAGTGACCAGATCCCAGCACTGCTTAGCCCATAACTTTTGAAATTTTTACCCGATCTAAAAGTGGAATACCTCTCTGAATTTGTTGTTAAAATATCTATCTAGCTGCATTATTGGTTTATTTTCGAATTTTTGGTCAATATTTTGTCATTTTTTTATGACCCCCCGACCTGTCAAAATTTGCAAAAAATGGGTTTGCAGAAAAGTGACCAGATCCCAGCACTGCTTATCCCATAACTTTTGAAATTTTTACCCGATTTAAAAGTGGAATGCCTCTCTGAATTTGTTATTAAAATATCTATCTAGCTACATCATTGGTTTATTTTCGAATTTTTGGTCAATGTTTCGTCATTTTTTATGACCCCCGACCTGTCAAAATTTGCAAAAAATGGGTTTGCAGAAAAGTGACCAGATCCCAGCACTGCTTATTCCATAACTTTTGAAATTTTTACCCGATTTAAAAGTGGAATACCTCTCTGAATTTGTTATTCGAATATCTATCTAGCTGCATTATTGGTTTATTTTCGAATTTTTGGTCAATATTTTGTAAGTTTTTTATGACCCCCGACCTGTCAAAATTTGCAAAAAATGGGTTTGCAGAAAAGTGACCAGATCCCAGCACTGCTTAGCCCAAACTTTTGAAATTTTTACCCGATTTAAAAGTGGAATACCTCTCTGAATTTGTAATTCGAATATCTATCTAGCTGCATTATTGGTTTATTTTTAGAATTTTTGGTCAATATTTTGTAATTTTTTATGACCCCCCGACCTGTCAAAATTTGCAAAAAATGGGTTTGCAGAAAAGTGACCAGATCCCAGCACTGCTTAGCCCATAACTTTTGAAATTTTTACCCGATTTAAAAGTGGAATGCCTCTCTGAATTTGTTATTAAAATATCTATCTAGCTACATTATTGGTTTATTTTTCGAATTTTTGGTCAATGTTTTGTAATTTTTTATGACCCCCGACCTGTCAAAATTTGCAAAAAAATGGGTTTGCAGAAAAGTGACCAGAACCCAGCACTGCTTAGCCCATAACTTTTTGAAATTTTTACCCGATTTAAAAGTGGAATGCCTCTCTGAATTTGTTATTAAAATATCTATCTAGCTACATCATTGGTTTATTTTCGAATTTTTGGTCAATGTTTTGTAATTTTTTTATGACCCCCGACCTGTCAAAATTTGCAAAAAAATGGGTTTGCAGAAAAGTGACCAGATCCCAGCACTGCTTAGCCCAAACTTTTGAAATTTTTACCCGATTTAAAAGTGGAATACCTCTCTGAATTTGTTATTCGAATATCTATCTAGCTGCATTATTGGTTTATTTTTCGAATTTTTGGTCAATATTTTGTAGTTTTTTATGACCCCCGACCTGTCAAAATTTGCAAAAAATGGGTTTGCAGAAAAGTGACCAGATCCCAGCACTGCTTAGCCCAAACTTTTGAAATTTTTACCCGATTTAAAAGTGGAATACCTCTCTGAATTTGTTGTTAAAATATCTATCTAGCTGCATTATTGGTTTATTTTCGAATTTTTGGTCAATATTTTGTAATTTTTTATGACCCCCGACCTGTCAAAATTTGCAAAAAATGGGTTTGCAGAAAAGTGACAAGATCCCAGCACTGCTTAGCCCAAACTTTTGAAATTTTTTACCCGATTTAAAAGTGGAATACCTCTCTGAATTTGTTGTTAAAATATCTATCTATCTGCATTATTGGTTTATTTTCGAATTTTTGGTCAATATTTTGTAATTTTTTATGACCCCCGACCTGTCAAAATTTGCAAAAAAATGGGTTTGCAGAAAAGTGACCAGATCCCAGCACTGCTTAGCCCATAACTTTTGAAATTTTTTTCCCCGACTTAAAAGTGGAATACCTCTCTGAATTTGTTATTCGAATATCTATCTAGCTGCATTATTGGTTTATTTTCGAATTTTTGGTCAATATTTTGTAATTTTTTATGACCCCCGACCTGTCAAAATTTGCAAAAAATGGGTTTGTAGAAAAGTGACCAGATCCCAGCACTGCTTAGCCCATAACTTTTGAAATTTTTACCCGATCTAAAAGTGGAATACCTCTCTGAATTTGTTGTTAAAATATCTATCTAGCTGCATTATTGGTTTATTTTCGAATTTTTTGGTCAATATTTTGTAATTTTTTATGACCCCCGACCTGTCAAAATTTGCAAAAAAAATGGGTTTGCAGAAAAGTGACCAGATCCCAGCACTGCTTATCCCATAACTTTTGAAATTTTTACCCGATTTAAAAGTGGAATGCCTCTCTGAATTTGTTATTAAAATATCTATCTAGCTACATCATTGGTTTATTTTTCGAATTTTTGGTCAATGTTTTGTAATTTTTTATGACCCCCGACCTGTCAAAATTTGCAAAAAATGGGTTTGCAGAAAAGTGACCAGATCCCAGCACTGCTTATCCCATAACTTTTTGAAATTTTTACCCGATTTAAAAGTGGAATACCTCTCTGAATTTGTTATTCGAATATCTATCTAGCTGCATTATTGGTTTATTTTCGAATTTTTGGTCAATATTTTGTAATTTTTTTATGACCCCCGACCTGTCAAAATTTGCAAAAAATGGGTTTGCAGAAAAGTGACCAGAACCCAGCACTGCTTAGCCCATAACTTTTGAAATTTTTTACCCGATTTAAAAGTGGAATACCTCTCTGAATTTGCTATTAAAATATCTATCTAGCTGCATTATTGGTTTATTTTCGAATTTTTGGTCAATATTTTGTAATTTTTTATGACCCCCGACCTGTCAAAATTTGCAAAAAATGGGTTTGCAGAAAAGTGACAAGATCCCAGCACTGCTTAGCCCAAACTTTTGAAATTTTTACCCGATTTAAAAGTGGAATACCTCTCTGAATTTGTTGTTAAAATATCTATCTATCTGCATTATTGGTTTATTTTCGAATTTTTGGTCAATATTTTGTAATTTTTTATGACCCCCGACCTGTCAAAATTTGCAAAAAAATGGGTTTGCAGAAAAGTGACCAGATCCCAGCACTGCTTAGCCCATAACTTTTGAAATTTTTCCCCGACTTAAAAGTGGAATACCTCTCTGAATTTGTTATTCGAATATCTATCTAGCTGCATTATTGGTTTATTTTCGAATTTTTGGTCAATATTTTGTAATTTTTTATGACCCCCGACCTGTCAAAATTTGCAAAAAAATGGGTTTGCAGAAAAGTGACCAGATCCCAGCACTGCTTAGCCCATAACTTTTGAAATTTTTCCCCGACTTAAAAGTGGAATACCTCTCTGAATTTGTTATTCGAATATCTATCTAGCTGCATTATTGGTTTATTTTCGAATTTTTGGTCAATAGTTTTGTAATTTTTTATGACCCCCGACCTGTCAAAATTTGCAAAAAATGGGTTTGCAGAAAAGTGACCAGATCCCAGCACTGCTTAGCCCATAACTTTTGAAATTTTTACCCGATTTAAAAGTGGAATACCTCTCTGAATTTGTTATTAAAATATCTATCTAGCTGCATTATTGGTTTATTTTCGAATTTTTGGTCAATATTTTGTAATTTTTTATGACCCCCGACCTGTCAAAATTTGCAAAAAATGGGTTTGCAGAAAAGTGACCAGATCCCAGCACTGCTTATCCCATAACTTTTGAAATTTTTACCCGATTTAAAAGTGGAATGCCTCTCTGAATTTTGTTATTAAAATATCTATCTAGCTACATCATTGGTTTATTTTCGAATTTTTGGTCAATGTTTTGTAATTTTTTATGACCCCCGACCTGTCAAAATTTGCAAAAAATGGGTTTGCAGAAAAGTGACAAGATCCCAGCACTGCTTAGCCCATAACTTTTGAAATTTTTACCCGATTTAAAAGTGGAATACCTCTCTGAATTTGTTATTCGAATATCTATCTAGCTGCATTATTGGTTTATTTTCGAATTTTTGGTCAATATTTTGTAATTTTTTATGACCCCCGACCTGTCAAAATTTGCAAAAAATGGGTTTGCAGAAAAGTGACCAGATCCCAGCACTGCTTAGCCCATAACTTTGAAATTTCCCCGACTTAAAAGTGGAATACCTCTCTGAATTTGTTATTAATATCTATCTATGCATTATTGGTTTATTTTTCAATTTTTGGGTAAATTTTTTAAATTTTTTATGACCCCCGCCCTTTCAAATTTTAAAAAAAATGGGTTTGCAGAAAAGTGACCAGATCCCAGCACTGCTTAGCCCATAACTTTTGAAATTTTTACCCGATTTAAAAGTGGAATACCTCTCTGAATTTGTTATTAAAATATCTATCTAGCTGCATTATTGGTTTATTTTCGAATTTTTGGTCAATATTTTGTAATTTTTTATGACCCCCGACCTGTCAAAATTTGCAAAAAATGGGTTTGCAGAAAAGTGACCAGATCCCAGCACTGCTTAGCCCATAACTTTTGAAATTTTTCCCCGACTTAAAAGTGGAATACCTCTCTGAATTTGTTATTCGAATATCTATCTAGCTGCATTATTGGTTTATTTTCGAATTTTTGGTCAATATTTTGTAATTTTTTATGACCCCCGACCTGTCAAAATTTGCAAAAAAATGGGTTTGCAGAAAAGTGACAAGATCCCAGCACTGCTTAGCCCAAACTTTTGAAATTTTTACCCGATTTAAAAGTGGAATACCTCTCTGAATTTGTTGTTAAAATATCTATCTAGCTGCATTATTGGTTTATTTTCGAATTTTTGGTCAATATTTTGTAATTTTTTATGACCCCCGACCTGTCAAAATTTGCAAAAAAATGGGTTTGCAGAAAAGTGACCAGATCCCAGCACTGCTTAGCCCATAACTTTTGAAATTTTTCCCCGACTTAAAAGTGGAATACCTCACTGAATTTGTTATTCGAATATCTATCTAGCTGCATTATTGGTTTATTTTCGAATTTTTGGTCAATATTTTGTAATTTTTTATGACCCCCGACCTGTCAAAATTTGCAAAAAATGGGTTTGCAGAAAAGTGACCAGAACCCAGCACTGCTTAGCCCATAACTTTTGAAATTTTTCCCCGACTTAAAAGTGGAATACCTCTCTGAATTTGTTATTCGAATATCTATCTAGCTGCATTATTGGTTTATTTTCGAATTTTTGGTCAATGTTTCGTCATTTTTTATGACCCCCGACCTGTCAAAATTTGCAAAAAAAATGGGTTTGCAGAAAAGTGACCAGATCCCAGCACTGCTTAGCCCATAACTTTTGAAATTTTTCCCCGACTTAAAAGTGGAATACCTCTCTGAATTTGTTATTCGAATATCTATCTAGCTGCATTATTGGTTTATTTTCGAATTTTTGGTCAATATTTTGTAATTTTTTATGACCCCCGACCTGTCAAAATTTGCAAAAAATGGGTTTGCAGAAAAGTGACCAGATCGCAGCACTGCTTAGCCCAAACTTTTGAAATTTTTACCCGACTTAAAAGTGGAATACCTCTCTGAATTTGTTATTAAAATATCTATCTAGCTGCATTATTGGTTTATTTTCGAATTTTTGGTCAATATTTTGTAATTTTTTATGACCCCCGACCTGTCAAAATTTGCAAAAAAATGGGTTTGCAGAAAAGTGACCAGATCCCAGCACTGCTTATCCCATAACTTTTGAAATTTTTACCCGATTTAAAAGTGGAATACCTCTCTGAATTTGTTATTCGAATATCTATCTAGCTGCATTATTGGTTTATTTTCGAATTTTTGGTCAATATTTTGTAGTTTTTTATGTCCCCCGACCTGTCAAAATTTGCAAAAAATGGGTTTGCAGAAAAGTGACCAGATCCCAGCACTGCTTAGCCCAAACTTTTGAAATTTTTACCCGATTTAAAAGTGGAATACCTCTCTGAATTTGTTATTCGAATATCTATCTAGCTGCATTATTGGTTTATTTTCGAATTTTTGGTCAATATTTTGTAGTTTTTTATGACCCCCGACCTGTCAAAATTTGCAAAAAATGGGTTTGCAGAAAAGTGACCAGATCCCAGCACTGCTTAGCCCAAACTTTTGAAATTTTTACCCGATTTAAAAGTGGAATACCTCTCTGAATTTGTTATTCGAATATCTATCTAGCTGCATTATTGGTTTATTTTCGAATTTTTGGTCAATATTTTGTAGTTTTTTATGACCCCCGACCTGTCAAAATTTGCAAAAAATGGGTTTGCAGAAAAGTGACCAGATCCCAGCACTGCTTAGCCCATAACTTCTGAAATTTTTACCCGATTTAAAAGTGGAATACCTCTCTGAATTTGTTATTCGAATATCTATCTAGCTGCATTATTGGTTTATTTTCGAATTTTTGGTCAATATTTTGTAATTTTTATGACCCCCGACCTGTAAAAATTTGCAAAAAATGGGTTTGCAGAAAAGTGACCAGATCCCAGCACTGCTTAGCCCAAACTTTTGAAATTTTTACCCGATTTAAAAGTGGAATACCTCTCTGAATTTGTTGTTAAAATATCTATCTAGCTGCATTATTGGTTTATTTTCGAATTTTTGGTCAATATTTTGTAGTTTTTTATGACCCCCGACCTGTCAAAATTTGCAAAAAATGGGTTTGCAGAAAAGTGACCAGAACCCAGCACTGCTTAGCCCAAACTTTTGAAATTTTTACCCGATTTAAAAGTGGAATGCCTCTCTGAATTTGTTATTAAAATATCTATCTAGCTACATCATTGGTTTATTTTCGAATTTTTGGTCAATGTTTCGTCATTTTTTATGACCCCCGTCCTGTCAAAATTTGCAAAAAATGGGTTTGCAGAAAAGTGACCAGATCCCAGCACTGCTTAGCCCAAACTTTTGAAATTTTTACCCGATTTAAAAGTGGAATACCTCTCTGAATTTGTTATTCGAATATCTATCTAGCTGCATTATTGGTTTATTTTAGAATTTTTGGTCAATATTTTGTAGTTTTTTATGACCCCCGACCTGTCAAAATTTGCAAAAAATGGGTTTGCAGAAAAGTGACCAGATCCCAGCACTGCTTAGCCCAAACTTTTGAAATTTTTACCCGATTTAAAAGTGGAATACCTCTCTGAATTTGTTATTCGAATATCTATCTAGCTGCATTATTGGTTTATTTTCGAATTTTTGGTTGATATTTTGTAATTTTTTATGACCCCCGACCTGTCAAAATTTGCAAAAAATGGGTTTGCAGAAAAGTGACCAGATCCCAGCACTGCTTAGCCCATAACTTTTGAAATTTTTACCCGATCTAAAAGTGGAATACCTCTCTGAATTTGTTGTTAAAATATCTATCTAGCTGCATTATTGGTTTATTTTCGAATTTTTGGTCAATGTTTCGTCATTTTTTATGACCCCCGACCTGTCAAAATTTGCAAAAAATGGGTTTGCAGAAAAGTGACCAGATCCCAGCACTGCTTATCCCATAACTTTTGAAATTTTTACCCGATTTAAAAGTGGAATGCCTCTCTGAATTTGTTATTAAAATATCTATCTAGCTACATCATTGGTTTATTTTCGAATTTTTGGTCAATGTTTCGTCATTTTTTATGACCCCCGACCTGTCAAAATTTGCAAAAAATGGGTTTGCAGAAAAGTGACCAGATCCCAGCACTGCTTAGTCCATAACTTTTGAAATTTTTACCCGATTTAAAAGTGGAATACCTCTCTGAATTTGTTATTCGAATATCTATCTAGCTGCATTATTGGTTTATTTTCGAATTTTTGGTCAATATTTTGTAATTTTTTATGACCCCCGACCTGTCAAAATTTGCAAAAAATGGGTTTGCAGAAAAGTGACAAGATCCCAGCACTGCTTAGCCCAAACTTTTGAAATTTTTACCCGATTTAAAAGTGGAATACCTCTCTGAATTTGTTGTTAAAATATCTATCTATCTGCATTATTGGTTTATTTTCGAATTTTTGGTCAATATTTTGTAATTTTTTATGACCCCCGACCTGTCAAAATTTGCAAAAAAATGGGTTTGCAGAAAAGTGACCAGATCCCAGCACTGCTTAGCCCATAACTTTTGAAATTTTTCCCCGACTTAAAAGTGGAATACCTCTCTGAATTTGTTATTAAAATATCTATCTAGCTGCATTATTGGTTTATTTTCGAATTTTTGGTCAATATTTTGTAATTTTTTATGACCCCCGACTTGTCAAAATTTGCAAAAAATGGGTTTGCAGAAAATTGACCAGATCCAAGAACTGCTTAGCCCATAACTTTTGAATTTTTTACCCGATTTAAAAGGGGAATACCTCTCTGAATTTGTTATTAAAATATCTATCTACCTGCATCATTGGTTTGTTTTCGAATTTTTGGTTGATATTTTGTAATTTTTTATGACCCCCGACTTGTCAAAATTTGCAAAAATGGGTTTGCAGAAAAGTGACCAGATCCCAGCACTGCTTAGCCCATAACTTTTGAAATTTTTACCCGATTTAAAAGTGGAATACCTCTCTGAATTTGTTATTAAAATATCTATCTAGCTGCATTATTGGTTTATTTTCGAATTTTTGGTCAATATTTTGTAGTTTTTTATGACCCCCGACCTGTCAAAATTTGCAAAAAATGGGTTTGCAGAAAAGTGACCAGATCCCACCACTGCTTAGCCCAAACTTTTGAAAGTTTTACCCGATTTAAAAGTGGAATACCTCTCTGAATTTGTTGTTAAAATATCTATCTAGCTGCATTATTGGTTTATTTTCGAATTTTTGGTCAATGTTTCGTCATTTTTTATGACCCCCGACCTGTCAAAATTTGCAAAAAATGGGTTTGCAGAAAAGTGACCAGATCCCAGCACTGCTTAGCCCAAACTTTTGAAATTTTTACCCGATTTAAAAGTGGAATACCTCTCTGAATTTGTTATTCGAATATCTATCTAGCTGCATTATTGGTTTATTTTCGAAGTTTTGGTCAATATTTTGTAGTTTTTTATGACCCCCGACCTGTCAAAATTTGCAGAAAATAAAGTGACCAGATCCCAGCACTGCTTAGCCCAAACTTTTGAAATTTTTACCCGATTTAAAAGTGGAATACCTCTCTGAATTTGTTATTAAAATATCTATATAGCTACATCATTGGTTTATTTTCGAATTTTTGGTCAATATTTTGTAGTTTTTTATGACCCCCGACCTGTCAAAATTTGCAAAAAAATGGGTTTGCAGAAAAGTGACCAGATCCCAGCACTGCTTAGCCCATAACTTTTGAAATTTTTACCCGATTTAAAAGTGGAATGCCTCTCTGAATTTGTTATTAAAATATCTATCTAGCTACATCATTGGTTTATTTTCGAATTTTTGGTCAATGTTTCGTCATTTTTTATGACCCCCGACCTGTCAAAATTTGCAAAAAATGGGTTTGCAGAAAAGTGACCAGATCCCAGCACTGCTTAGCCCAAACTTTTGAAATTTTTACCCGATTTAAAAGTGGAATACCTCTCTGAATTTGTTATTCGAATATCTATCTAGCTGCATTATTGGTTTATTTTCGAAGTTTTGGTCAATATTTTGTAGTTTTTTATGACCCCCGACCTGTCAAAATTTGCAGAAAATAAAGTGACCAGATCCCAGCACTGCTTAGCCCAAACTTTTGAAATTTTTACCCGATTTAAAAGTGGAATACCTCTCTGAATTTGTTATTAAAATATCTATATAGCTACATCATTGGTTTATTTTCGAATTTTTGGTCAATATTTTGTAGTTTTTTATGACCCCCGACCTGTCAAAATTTGCAAAAAATGGGTTTGCAGAAAAGTGACCAGATCCCAGCACTGCTTAGCCCATAACTTTTGAAATTTTTACCCGATTTAAAAGTGGAATGCCTCTCTGAATTTGTTATTAAAAGATCTATCTAGCTACATCATTGGTTTATTTTCGAATTTTTGGTCAATGTTTCGTCATTTTTTATGACCCCCGACCTGTCAAAATTTGCAAAAAATGGGTTTGCAGAAAAGTGACAAGATCCCAGCACTGCTTAGCCCAAACTTTTGAAATTTTTACCCGATTTAAAAGTGGAATACCTCTCTGAATTTGTTATTCGAATATCTATCTAGCTGCATTATTGGTTTATTTTCGAATTTTTGGTCAATATTTTGTAGTTTTTTATGACCCCCGACCTGTCAAAATTTGCAAAAAATGGGTTTGCAGAAAAGTGACCAGATCCCAGCACTGCTTAGCCCAAACTTTTGAAATTTTTACCCGATTTAAAAGTGGAATACCTCTCTGAATTTGTTATTAAAATATCTATCTAGCTGCATTATTGGTTTATTTTCGAATTTTTGGTCAATATTTTGTAATTTTTTATGACCCCCGACCTGTCAAAATTTGCAAAAAATGGGTTTGCAGAAAAGTGACCAGATCCCAGCACTGCTTAGCCCAAACTTTTGAAATTTTTACCCGATTTAAAAGTGGAATACCTCTCTGAATTTGTTATTAAAATATCTATCTAGCTACATCATTGGTTTATTTTCGAATTTTTGGTCAATGTTTCGTCATTTTTTATGACCCCCGACTTGTTAAAATTTGCAAAAAATGGGTTTGCAGAAAAGTGACCAGATCCCAGCACTGCTTATCCCAAACCTTTTGAAATTTTTACCCGATTTAAAAGTGGAATACCTCTCTGAATTTGGTATTAAAATATCTATCTAGCTGCATTATTGGTTTATTTTCGAATTTTTGGTCAATATTTTGTAGTTTTTTATGACCCCCGACCTGTCAAAATTTGCAAAAAATGGGTTTGCAGAAAAGTGACCAGATCCCAGCACTGCTTAGCCCATAACTTTTGAAATTTTTACCCGATTTAAAAGTGGAATACCTCTCTGAATTTGTTGTTAAAATATCTATCTAGCTGCATTATTGGTTTATTTTCGAATTTTTGGTCAATATTTTGTAATTTTTTATGACCCCCGACCTGTCAAAATTTGCAAAAAATGGGTTTGCAGAAAAGTGACAAGATCCCAGCACTGCTTAGCCCAAACTTTTGAAATTTTTACCCGATTTAAAAGTGGAATACCTCTCTGAATTTGTTATTCGAATATCTATCTAGCTGCATTATTGGTTTATTTTCGAAGTTTTGGTCAATATTTTGTAGTTTTTTATGACCCCCGACCTGTCAAAATTTGCAGAAAATAAAGTGACCAGATCCCAGCACTGCTTAGCCCAAACTTTTGAAATTTTTACCCGATTTAAAAGTGGAATACCTCTCTGAATTTGTTATTAAAATATCTATATAGCTACATCATTGGTTTATTTTCGAATTTTTGGTCAATATTTTGTAGTTTTTTATGACCCCCGACCTGTCAAAATTTGCAAAAAATGGGTTTGCAGAAAAGTGACCAGATCCCAGCACTGCTTAGCCCATAACTTTTGAAATTTTTACCCGATTTAAAAGTGGAATGCCTCTCTGAATTTGTTATTAAAATATCTATCTAGCTACATCATTGGTTTATTTTCGAATTTTTGGTCAATGTTTCGTCATTTTTTATGACCCCCGACCTGTCAAAATTTGCAAAAAATGGGTTTGCAGAAAAGTGACAAGATCCCAGCACTGCTTAGCCCAAACTTTTGAAATTTTTACCCGATTTAAAAGTGGAATACCTCTCTGAATTTGTTATTCGAATATCTATCTAGCTGCATTATTGGTTTATTTTCGAATTTTTGGTCAATATTTTGTAGTTTTTTATGACCCCCGACCTGTCAAAATTTGCAAAAAATGGGTTTGCAGAAAAGTGACCAGATCCCAGCACTGCTTAGCCCAAACTTTTGAAATTTTTACCCGATTTAAAAGTGGAATACCTCTCTGAATTTGTTATTAAAATATCTATCTAGCTGCATTATTGGTTTATTTTCGAATTTTTGGTCAATATTTTGTAATTTTTTATGACCCCCGACCTGTCAAAATTTGCAAAAAATGGGTTTGCAGAAAAGTGACCAGATCCCAGCACTGCTTAGCCCAAACTTTTGAAATTTTTACCCGATTTAAAAGTGGAATACCTCTCTGAATTTGTTATTAAAATATCTATCTAGCTACATCATTGGTTTATTTTCGAATTTTTGGTCAATGTTTCGTCATTTTTTATGACCCCCGACTTGTTAAAATTTGCAAAAAATGGGTTTGCAGAAAAGTGACCAGATCCCAGCACTGCTTATCCCAAACCTTTTGAAATTTTTACCCGATTTAAAAGTGGAATACCTCTCTGAATTTGGTATTAAAATATCTATCTAGCTGCATTATTGGTTTATTTTCGAATTTTTGGTCAATATTTTGTAGTTTTTTATGACCCCCGACCTGTCAAAATTTGCAAAAAATGGGTTTGCAGAAAAGTGACCAGATCCCAGCACTGCTTAGCCCATAACTTTTGAAATTTTTACCCGATTTAAAAGTGGAATACCTCTCTGAATTTGTTGTTAAAATATCTATCTAGCTGCATTATTGGTTTATTTTCGAATTTTTGGTCAATATTTTGTAATTTTTTATGACCCCCGACCTGTCAAAATTTGCAAAAAAATGGGTTTGCAGAAAAGTGACCAGATCCCAGCACTGCTTATCCCATAACTTTTGAAATTTTTACCCGATTTAAAAGTGGAATGCCTCTCTGAATTTGTTATTAAAATATCTATCTAGCTACATCATTGGTTTATTTTCGAATTTTTGGTCAATGTTTCGTCATTTTTTATGACCCCCGACCTGTCAAAATTTGCAAAAAATGGGTTTGCAGAAAAGTGACAAGATCCCAGCACTGCTTAGCCCAAACTTTTGAAATTTTTACCCGATTTAAAAGTGGAATACCTCTCTGAATTTGTTATTCGAATATCTATCTAGCTGCATTATTGGTTTATTTTCGAATTTTTGGTCAATATTTTGTAATTTTTTATGACCCCCGACCTGTCAAAATTTGCAAAAAATGGGTTTGCAGAAAAGTGACCAGATCCCAGCACTGCTTAGCCCAAACTTTTGAAATTTTTACCCGATTTAAAAGTGGAATACCTCTCTGAATTTGGTATTCGAATATCTATCTAGCTGCATTATTGGTTTATTTTCGAATTTTTGGTCAATATTTTGTAGTTTTTTATGACCCCCGACCTGTCAAAATTTGCAAAAAATGGGTTTGCAGAAAAGTGACCAGATCCCAGCACTGCTTAGCCCAAACTTTTGAAATTTTTACCCGATTTAAAAGTGGAATACCTCTCTGAATTTGTTGTTAAAATATCTATCTAGCTGCATTATTGGTTTATTTTCGAATTTTTGGTCAATATTTTGTAATTTTTTATGACCCCCGACCTGTCAAAATTTGCAAAAAATGGGTTTGCAGAAAAGTGACCAGATCCCAGCACTGCTTAGCCCATAACTTTTGAAATTTTTACCCGATTTAAAAGTGGAATACCTCTCTGAATTTGTTGTTAAAATATCTATCTAGCTGCATTATTGGTTTATTTTCGAATTTTTGGTCATTATTTTGTAATTTTTTATGACCCCCGACCTGTCAAAATTTGCAAAAAATGGGTTTGCAGAAAAGTGACAAGATCCCAGCACTGCTTAGCCCAAACTTTTGAAATTTTTACCCGATTTAAAAGTGGAATACCTCTCTGAATTTGTTATTCGAATATCTATCTAGCTGCATTATTGGTTTATTTTCGAAGTTTTGGTCAATATTTTGTAGTTTTTTATGACCCCCGACCTGTCAAAATTTGCAAAAAATGGGTTTGCAGAAAAGTGACCAGATCCCAGCACTGCTTAGCCCATAACTTTTGAAATTTTTACCCGATTTAAAAGTGGAATACCTCTCTGAATTTGTTGTTAAAATATCTATCTAGCTGCATTATTGGTTTATTTTCGAATTTTTGGTCAATATTTTGTAATTTTTTATGACCCCCGACCTGTCAAAATTTGCAAAAAATGGGTTTGCAGAAAAGTGACCAGATCCCAGCACTGCTTAGCTCATAACTTTTGAAATTTTTACCCGATTTAAAAGTGGAATACCTCTCTGAATTTGTTGTTAAAATATCTATCTAGCTGCATTATTGGTTTATTTTCGAAGTTTTGGTCAATATTTTGTAGTTTTTTATGACCCCCGACCTGTCAAAATTTGCAGAAAATAAAGTGACCAGATCCCAGCACTGCTTAGCCCAAACTTTTGAAATTTTTACCCGATTTAAAAGTGGAATACCTCTCTGAATTTGTTATTAAAATATCTATATAGCTACATCATTGGTTTATTTTCGAATTTTTGGTCAATGTTTCGTCATTTTTTATGACCCCCGACCTGTCAAAATTTGCAAAAAATGGGTTTGCAGAAAAGTGACCAGATCCCAGCACTGCTTAGCCCAAACTTTTGAAATTTTTACCCGATTTAAAAGTGGAATACCTCTCTGAATTTGTTGTTAAAATATCTATCTAGCTGCATTATTGGTTTATTTTCGAATTTTTGGTCAATATTTTGTAATTTTTTATGACCCCCGACCTGTCAAAATTTGCAAAAAATGGGTTTGCAGAAAAGTGACCAGATCCCAGCACTGCTTAGCCCATAACTTTTGAAATTTTTACCCGATTTAAAAGTGGAATGCCTCTCTGAATTTGCTATTAAAATATCTATCTAGCTGCATTATTGGTTTATTTTCGAATTTTTGGTCAATATTTTTTAATTTTGTATGACCCCCGACCTGTCAAAATTTGCAAAAAATGGGTTTGCAGAAAAGTGACCAGAACCCAGCACTGCTTAGCCCAAACTTTTGAAATTTTTACCCGATTTAAAAGTGGAATACCTCTCTGAATTTGTTGTTAAAATATCTATCTAGCTGCATTATTTGTTTTATTTTTGAATTTTTGGTCAATATTTTTTAATTTTTTATGACCCCCGACCTGTCAAAATTTGCAAAAAAATGGGTTTGCAGAAAAGTGACCAGATCCCAGCACTGCTTATCCCATAACTTTTGAAATTTTTACCCGATTTAAAAGTGGAATGCCTCTCGGAATTTGTTATTAAAATATCTATCTAGCTACATCATTGGTTTATTTTCGAATTTTTGGTCAATTTTTCGTCATTTTTTATGACCCCCGACCTGTCAAAATTTGCAAAAAATGGGTTTGCAGAAAAGTGACCAGATCCCAGCACTGCTTAGCCCAAACTTTTGAAATTTTTACCCGATTTAAAAGTGGAATACCTCTCTGAATTTGTTGTTAAAATATCTATCTAGCTGCATTATTGGTTTATTTTCGAATTTTTGGTCAATATTTTGTAGTTTTTTATGACCCCCGACCTGTCAAAATTTGCAAAAAATGGGTTTGCAGAAAAGTGACCAGATCCCAGCACTGCTTAGCCCAAACTTTTGAAATTTTTACCCGATTTAAAAGTGGAATACCTCTCGGAATTTGTTATTCGAATATCTATCTAGCTGCATTATTGGTTTATTTTCGAATTTTTGGTCAATATTTTGTAGTTTTTTATGACCCCCGACCTGTCAAAATTTGCAAAAAATGGGTTTGCAGAAAAGTGACCAGATCCCAGCACTGCTTAGCCCAAACTTTTGAAATTTTTACCCGATTTAAAAGTGGAATACCTCTCTGAATTTGTTGTTAAAATATCTATCTAGCTGCATTATTGGTTTATTTTCGAATTTTTGGTCAATATTTTGTAATTTTTTATGACCCCCGACTTGTCAAAATTTGCAAAAAATGGGTTTGCAGAAAATTGACCAGATCCAAGAACTGCTTAGCCCATAACTTTTGAAATTTTTACCCGATTTAAAAGTGGAATACCTCTCTGAATTTGTTGTTAAAATATCTATCTAGCTGCATTATTGGTTTATTTTCGAATTTTTGGTCAATATTTTGTAGTTTTTTATGACCCCCGACCTGTCAAAATTTGCAAAAAATGGGTTTGCAGAAAAGTGACCAGATCCCAGCACTGCTTAGCCCAAACTTTTGAAATTTTTACCCGATTTAAAAGTGGAATACCTCTCTGAATTTGTTGTTAAAATATCTATCTAGCTGCATTATTGGTTTATTTTCGAATTTTTTGGTCAATATTTTGTAGTTTTTTATGACCCCCGACTTGTTAAAATTTGCAAAAAATGGGTTTGCAGAAAAGTGACCAGAACCCAGCACTGCTTAGCCCATAACTTTTGAAATTTTTACCCGATTTAAAAGTGGAATGCCTCTCTGAATTTGTTATTAAAATATCTATCTAGCTGCATTATTGGCTTATTTTCGAATTTTTGGTCAATATTTTGTAATTTTTTATGACCCCCGACCTGTCAAAATTTGCAAAAAAATGGGTTTGCAGAAAAGTGACCAGAACCCAGCACTGCTTAGCCCATAACTTTTGAAATTTTTACCCGATTTAAAAGTGGAATACCTCTCTGAATTTGTTATTCGAATATCTATCTAGCTGCATTATTGGTTTATTTTCGAATTTTTGGTCAATATTTTGTAATTTTTTATGACCCCCGACCTGTCAAAATTTGCAAAAAAATGGGTTTGCAGAAAAGTGACCAGAACCCAGCACTGCTTAGCCCATAACTTTTGAAATTTTTACCCGATTTAAAAGTGGAATGCCTCTCTGAATTTGTTATTAAAATATCTATCTAGCTACATCATTGGTTTATTTTCGAATTTTTGGTCAATGTTTCGTCATTTTTTATGACCCCCGACCTGTCAAAATTTGCAAAAAATGGGTTTGCAGAAAAGTGACCAGATCCCAGCACTGCTTAGCCCAAACTTTTGAAATTTTTACCCGATTTAAAAGTGGAATACCTCTCTGAATTTGTTACTCGAATATCTATCTAGCTGCATTATTGGTTTATTTTCGAATTTTTGGTCAATATTTTGTAATTTTTTATGACCCCCCGACTTGTTAAAATTTGCAAAAAATGGGTTTGCAGAAAAGTGACCAGATCCCAGCACTGCTTATCCCAAACCTTTTGAAATTTTTACCCGATTTAAAAGTGGAATACCTCTCTGAATTTGCTATTAAAATATCTATCTAGCTGCATTATTGGTTTATTTTCGAATTTTTGGTCAATATTTTGTAATTTTTTATGACCCCCGACCTGTCAAAATTTGCAAAAAATGGGTTTGCAGAAAAGTGACCAGATCCCAGCACTGCTTAGCCCATAACTTTTGAAATTTTTACCCGATTTAAAAGTGGAATACCTCTCTGAATTTGTTATTCGAATATCTATCTAGCTGCATTATTGGTTTATTTTCGAATTTTTGGTCAATATTTTGTAATTTTTTATGACCCCCGACCTGTCAAAATTTTCAAAAAATGGGTTCGCAGAAAAGTGACCAGAACCCAGCACTGCTTAGCCCATAACTTTTGAAATTTTTACCCGATTTAAAAGTGGAATACCTCTCTGAATTTGTTATTAAAATATCTATCTAGCTGCATTATTGGTTTATTTTCGAATTTTTGGTCAATATTTTGTAGTTTTTTATGACCCCCGACTTGTTAAAATTTGCAAAAAATGGGTTTGCAGAAAAGTGACCAGATCCCAGCACTGCTTATCCCAAACCTTTTGAAATTTTTACCCGATTTAAAAGTGGAATACCTCTCTGAATTTGCTATTAAAATATCTATCTAGCTGCATTATTGGTTTATTTTCGAATTTTTGGTCAATATTTTGTAATTTTTTATGACCCCCGACCTGTCAAAATTTGCAAAAAATGGGTTTGCAGAAAAGTGACAAGATCCCAGCACTGCTTAGCCCAAACTTTTGAAATTTTTAACCGATTTAAAAGTGGAATACCTCTCTGAATTTGTTGTTAAAATATCTATCTAGCTGCATTATTGGTTTATTTTCTAATTTTTGGTTGATATTTTGTAATTTTTTATGACCCCCGACCTGTCAAAATTTGCAAAAAATGGGTTTGCAGAAAAGTGACAAGATCCCAGCACTGCTTAGCCCAAACTTTTGAAATTTTTACCCGATTTAAAAGTGGAATACCTCTCTGAATTTGTTATTCGAATATCTATCTAGCTGCATTATTGGTTTATTTTCGAATTTTTGGTCAATATTTTGTAGTTTTTTATGACCCCCGACCTGTCAAAATTTGCAAAAAATGGGT
Organism: Drosophila ficusphila; assembly: GCF_018152265.1. NCBI lineage: Eukaryota > Metazoa > Arthropoda > Insecta > Diptera > Drosophilidae > Drosophila > Drosophila ficusphila. The sequence continues at coordinate 27,896 of NW_025064172.1, forward strand.
TTGCAGAAAAGTGACCAGATCCCAGCACTGCTTAGCCCAAACTTTTGAAATTTTTACCCGATTTAAAAGTGGAATATCTCTCTGAATTTGTTATTAAAATATCTATCTAGCTGCATTATTGGTTTATTTTCGAATTTTTGGTCAATATTTTGTAGTTTTTTATGACCCCCGACTTGTTAAAATTTGCAAAAAATGGGTTTGCAGAAAAGTGACCAGATCCCAGCACTGCTTATCCCAAACCTTTTGAAATTTTTACCCGATTTAAAAGTGGAATACCTCTCTGAATTTGCTATTAAAATATCTATCTAGCTGCATTATTGGTTTATTTTCGAATTTTTGGTCAATATTTTGTAATTTTTTATGACCCCCGACCTGTCAAAATTTGCAAAAAATGGGTTTGCAGAAAAGTGACAAGATCCCAGCACTGCTTAGCCCAAACTTTTGAAATTTTTAACCGATTTAAAAGTGGAATACCTCTCTGAATTTGTTGTTAAAATATCTATCTAGCTGCATTATTGGTTTATTTTCTAATTTTTGGTTGATGTTTTGTAATTTTTTATGACCCCCGACCTGTCAAAATTTGCAAAAAATGGGTTTGCAGAAAAGTGACAAGATCCCAGCACTGCTTAGCCCAAACTTTTGAAATTTTTACCCGATTTAAAAGTGGAATACCTCTCTGAATTTGTTATTCGAATATCTATCTAGCTGCATTATTGGTTTATTTTCGAATTTTTGGTCAATATTTTGTAGTTTTTTATGACCCCCGACCTGTCAAAATTTGCAAAAAATGGGTTTGCAGAAAAGTGACCAGATCCCAGCACTGCTTAGCCCAAACTTTTGAAATTTTTACCCGATTTAAAAGTGGAATATCTCTCTGAATTTGTTATTAAAATATCTATCTAGCTGCATTATTGGTTTATTTTCGAATTTTTGGTCAATATTTTGTAGTTTTTTATGTCCCCCGACCTGTCAAAATTTGCAAAAAATGGGTTTGCAGAAAAGTGACCAGATCCCAGCACTGCTTAGCCCAAACTTTTGAAATTTTTACCCGATTTAAAAGTGGAATACCTCTCTGAATTTGTTATTCGAATATCTATCTAGCTGCATTATTGGTTTATTTTCGAATTTTTGGTCAATATTTTGTAGTTTTTTATGACCCCCGACCTGTCAAAATTTGCAAAAAATGGGTTTGCAGAAAAGTGACCAGATCCCAGCACTGCTTAGCCCAAACTTTTGAAATTTTTACCCGATTTAAAAGTGGAATACCTCTCTGAATTTGTTATTCGAATATCTATCTAGCTGCATTATTGGTTTATTTTCGAATTTTTGGTCAATATTTTGTAGTTTTTTATGACCCCCGACCTGTCAAAATTTGCAAAAAATGGGTTTGCAGAAAAGTGACCAGATCCCAGCACTGCTTAGCCCAAACTTTTGAAATTTTTACCCGATTTAAAAGTGGAATACCTCTCTGAATTTGTTATTCGAATATCTATTTAGCTGCATTATTGACCCCCGACCTGTCAAAATTTGCAAAAAATGGGTTTGCAGAAAAGTGACCAGATCCCAGCACTGCTTAGCCCAAACTTTTGAAATTTTTACCCGATTTAAAAGTGGAATACCTCTCTGAATTTGTTACTCGAATATCTATCTAGCTGCATTATTGGTTTATTTTCGAATTTTTGGTCAATATTTTGTAGTTTTTTATGACCCCCGACTTGTTAAAATTTGCAAAAAATGGGTTTGCAGAAAAGTGACCAGATCCCAGCACTGCTTATCCCAAACCTTTTGAAATTTTTACCCGATTTAAAAGTGGAATACCTCTCTGAATTTGCTATTAAAATATCTATCTAGCTGCATTATTGGTTTATTTTCGAATTTTTGGTCAATATTTTGTAATTTTTTATGACCCCCGACCTGTCAAAATTTGCAAAAAATGGGTTTGCAGAAAAGTGACCAGATCCCAGCACTGCTTAGCCCATAACTTTTGAAATTTTTACCCGATTTAAAAGTGGAATACCTCTCTGAATTTGTTATTCGAATATCTATCTAGCTGCATTATTGGTTTATTTTCGAATTTTTGGTCAATATTTTGTAATTTTTTATGACCCCCGACCTGTCAAAATTTTCAAAAAATGGGTTCGCAGAAAAGTGACCAGAACCCAGCACTGCTTAGCCCATAACTTTTGAAATTTTTACCCGATTTAAAAGTGGAATACCTCTCTGAATTTGTTATTAAAATATCTATCTAGCTGCATTATTGGTTTATTTTCGAATTTTTGGTCAATATTTTGTAGTTTTTTATGACCCCCGACTTGTTAAAATTTGCAAAAAATGGGTTTGCAGAAAAGTGACCAGATCCCAGCACTGCTTATCCCAAACCTTTTGAAATTTTTACCCGATTTAAAAGTGGAATACCTCTCTGAATTTGCTATTAAAATATCTATCTAGCTGCATTATTGGTTTATTTTCGAATTTTTGGTCAATATTTTGTAATTTTTTATGACCCCCGACCTGTCAAAATTTGCAAAAAATGGGTTTGCAGAAAAGTGACCAGATCCCAGCACTGCTTAGCCCAAACTTTTGAAATTTTTACCCGATTTAAAAGTGGAATACCTCTCTGAATTTGTTATTCGAATATCTATCTAGCTGCATTATTGGTTTATTTTCGAATTTTTGGTCAATATTTTGTAGTTTTTTATGACCCCCGACCTGTCAAAATTTGCAAAAAATGGGTTTGCAGAAAAGTGACCAGATCCCAGCACTGCTTAGCCCAAACTTTTGAAATTTTTACCCGATTTAAAAGTGGAATACCTCTCTGAATTTGTTATTCGAATATCTATCTAGCTGCATTATTGGTTTATTTTCGAATTTTTGGTCAATATTTTGTAGTTTTTTATGACCCCCGACCTGTCAAAATTTGCAAAAAATGGGTTTGCAGAAAAGTGACCAGATCCCAGCACTGCTTAGCCCAAACTTTTGAAATTTTTACCCGATTTAAAAGTGGAATACCTCTCTGAATTTGTTATTCGAATATCTATTTAGCTGCATTATTGACCCCCGACCTGTCAAAATTTGCAAAAAATGGGTTTGCAGAAAAGTGACCAGATCCCAGCACTGCTTAGCCCAAACTTTTGAAATTTTTACCCGATTTAAAAGTGGAATACCTCTCTGAATTTGTTACTCGAATATCTATCTAGCTGCATTATTGGTTTATTTTCGAATTTTTGGTCAATATTTTGTAGTTTTTTATGACCCCCGACTTGTTAAAATTTGCAAAAAATGGGTTTGCAGAAAAGTGACCAGATCCCAGCACTGCTTATCCCAAACCTTTTGAAATTTTTACCCGATTTAAAAGTGGAATATCTCTCTGAATTTGTTATTAAAATATCTATCTAGCTGCATTATTGGTTTATTTTCGAATTTTTGGTCAATATTTTGTAGTTTTTTATGTCCCCCGACCTGTCAAAATTTGCAAAAAATGGGTTTGCAGAAAAGTGACCAGATCCCAGCACTGCTTAGCCCAAACTTTTGAAATTTTTACCCGATTTAAAAGTGGAATACCTCTCTGAATTTGTTATTCGAATATCTATCTAGCTGCATTATTGGTTTATTTTCGAATTTTTGGTCAATATTTTGTAGTTTTTTATGACCCCCGACCTGTCAAAATTTGCAAAAAATGGGTTTGCAGAAAAGTGACCAGATCCCAGCACTGCTTAGCCCAAACTTTTGAAATTTTTACCCGATTTAAAAGTGGAATACCTCTCTGAATTTGTTATTCGAATATCTATCTAGCTGCATTATTGGTTTATTTTCGAATTTTTGGTCAATATTTTGTAGTTTTTTATGACCCCCGACCTGTCAAAATTTGCAAAAAATGGGTTTGCAGAAAAGTGACCAGATCCCAGCACTGCTTAGCCCAAACTTTTGAAATTTTTACCCGATTTAAAAGTGGAATACCTCTCTGAATTTGTTATTCGAATATCTATTTAGCTGCATTATTGACCCCCGACCTGTCAAAATTTGCAAAAAATGGGTTTGCAGAAAAGTGACCAGATCCCAGCACTGCTTAGCCCAAACTTTTGAAATTTTTACCCGATTTAAAAGTGGAATACCTCTCTGAATTTGTTACTCGAATATCTATCTAGCTGCATTATTGGTTTATTTTCGAATTTTTGGTCAATATTTTGTAGTTTTTTATGACCCCCGACTTGTTAAAATTTGCAAAAAATGGGTTTGCAGAAAAGTGACCAGATCCCAGCACTGCTTATCCCAAACCTTTTGAAATTTTTACCCGATTTAAAAGTGGAATACCTCTCTGAATTTGCTATTAAAATATCTATCTAGCTGCATTATTGGTTTATTTTCGAATTTTTGGTCAATATTTTGTAATTTTTTATGACCCCCGACCTGTCAAAATTTGCAAAAAATGGGTTTGCAGAAAAGTGACCAGATCCCAGCACTGCTTAGCCCATAACTTTTGAAATTTTTACCCGATTTAAAAGTGGAATACCTCTCTGAATTTGTTATTCGAATATCTATCTAGCTGCATTATTGGTTTATTTTCGAATTTTTTGGTCAATATTTTGTAATTTTTTATGACCCCCGACCTGTCAAAATTTTCAAAAAATGGGTTCGCAGAAAAGTGACCAGAACCCAGCACTGCTTAGCCCATAACTTTTGAAATTTTTACCCGATTTAAAAGTGGAATACCTCTCTGAATTTGTTATTAAAATATCTATCTAGCTGCATTATTGGTTTATTTTCGAATTTTTGGTCAATATTTTGTAGTTTTTTATGACCCCCGACTTGTTAAAATTTGCAAAAAATGGGTTTGCAGAAAAGTGACCAGATCCCAGCACTGCTTATCCCAAACCTTTTGAAATTTTTACCCGATTTAAAAGTGGAATACCTCTCTGAATTTGCTATTAAAATATCTATCTAGCTGCATTATTGGTTTATTTTCGAATTTTTGGTCAATATTTTGTAATTTTTTATGACCCCCGACCTGTCAAAATTTGCAAAAAATGGGTTTGCAGAAAAGTGACAAGATCCCAGCACTGCTTAGCCCAAACTTTTGAAATTTTTAACCGATTTAAAAGTGGAATACCTCTCTGAATTTGTTGTTAAAATATCTATCTAGCTGCATTATTGGTTTATTTTCTAATTTTTGGTTGATATTTTGTAATTTTTTATGACCCCCGACCTGTCAAAATTTGCAAAAAATGGGTTTGCAGAAAAGTGACAAGATCCCAGCACTGCTTAGCCCAAACTTTTGAAATTTTTACCCGATTTAAAAGTGGAATACCTCTCTGAATTTGTTATTCGAATATCTATCTAGCTGCATTATTGGATTATTTTCGAATTTTTGGTCAATATTTTGTAGTTTTTTATGACCCCCGACCTGTCAAAATTTGCAAAAAATGGGTTTGCAGAAAAGTGACCAGATCCCAGCACTGCTTAGCCCAAACTTTTGAAATTTTTACCCGATTTAAAAGTGGAATATCTCTCTGAATTTGTTATTAAAATATCTATCTAGCTGCATTATTGGTTTATTTTCGAATTTTTGGTCAATATTTTGTAGTTTTTTATGACCCCCGACTTGTTAAAATTTGCAAAAAATGGGTTTGCAGAAAAGTGACCAGATCCCAGCACTGCTTATCCCAAACCTTTTGAAATTTTTACCCGATTTAAAAGTGGAATACCTCTCTGAATTTGTTATTCGAATATCTATCTAGCTGCATTATTGGTTTATTTTCGAATTTTTGGTCAATATTTTGTAGTTTTTTGTGACCCCCGACCTGTCAAAATTTGCAAAAAATGGGTTTGCAGAAAAGTGACCAGATCCCAGCACTGCTTAGCCCAAACTTTTGAAATTTTTACCCGATTTAAAAGTGGAATACCTCTCTGAATTTGTTATTAAAATATCTATCTAGCTGCATTATTGGTTTATTTTCGAATTTTTGGTCAATATTTTGTAGTTTTTTATGACCCCCGACCTGTCAAAATTTGCAAAAAATGGGTTTGCAGAAAAGTGACCAGATCCCAGCACTGCTTAGCCCAAACTTTTGAAATTTTTACCCGATTTAAAAGTGGAATACCTCTCTGAATTTGTTATTCGAATATCTATCTAGCTGCATTATTGGTTTATTTTCGAATTTTTGGTCAATATTTTGTAGTTTTTTATGACCCCCGACCTGTCAAAATTTGCAAAAAATGGGCTTGCAGAAAAGTGACCAGATCCCAGCACTGCTTATCCCATAACTTTTGAAATTTTTACCCGATTTAAAAGTGGAATGCCTCTCTGAATTTTTATTAAAATATCTATCTAGCTACATCATTGGTTTATTTTCGAATTTTTGGACAATATTTTGTAGTTTTTTATGACCCCCGACCTGTCAAAATTTGCAAAAAATGGGTTTGCAGAAAAGTGACCAGATCCCAGCACTGCTTAGCCCATAACTTTTGAAATTTTTACCCGATTTAAAAGTGGAATACCTCTCTGAATTTGTTGTTTAAATATCTTTCTAGCTGCATTATTGGTTTATTTTCGAATTTTTGGTCAATATTTTGTAGTTTTTTATGACCCCCGACCTGTCAAAATTTGCAAAAAAATGGGTTTGCAGAAAAGTGACCAGATCCCAGCACTGCTTATCCCATAACTTTTGAAATTTTTACCCGATTTAAAAGTGGAATGCCTCTCTGAATTTGTTATTAAAATATCTATCTAGCTATATCATTGGTTTATTTTCGAATTTTTGGTCAATGTTTCGTCATTTTTTATGACCCCCAACCTGTCAAAATTTGCAAAAAATGGGTTTGCAGAAAAGTGACCAGATCCCAGCACTGCTTAGCCCATAACTTTTGAAATTTTTACCCGATTTAAAATTGGAATACCTCTCTGAATTTGTTATTCGAATATCTATCTAGCTGCATTATTGGTTTATTTTCGAATTTTTGGTCAATATTTTGTAATTTTTTATGACCCCCGACCTGTCAAAATTTGCAAAAAATGGGTTCGCAGAAAAGTGACCAGAACCCAGCACTGCTTAGCCCATAACTTTTGAAATTTTTACCCGATTTAAAAGTGGAATACCTCTCTGAATTTGTTATTCGAATATCTATCTAGCTGCATTATTGGTTTATTTTCGAATTTTTGGTCAATATTTTGTAATTTTTTATGACCCCCGACCTGTCAAAATTTGCAAAAAATGGGTTTGCAGAAAAGTGACCAGAACCCAGCACTGCTTAGCCCATAACTTTTGAAATTTTTACCCGATTTAAAAGTGGAATGCCTCTCTGAATTTGTTATTAAAATATCTATCTAGCTGCATTATTGGTTTATTTTCGAATTTTTGGTCAATATTTTGTAATTTTTTATGACCCCCGACCTGTCAAAATTTGCAAAAAATGGGTTTGCAGAAAAGTGACCAGATCCCAGCACTGCTTAGCCCAAACTTTTGAAATTTTTACCTGATTTAAAAGTGGAATACATCTCTGAATTTGTTGTTAAAATATCTATCTAGCTGCATTATTGGTTTATTTTCGAATTTTTGGTCAATATTTTGTAATTTTTTATGACCCCCGACCTGTCAAAATTTGCAAAAAATGGGTTTGCAGAAAAGTGACCAGATCCCAGCACTGCTTAGCCCAAACTTTTGAAATTTTTACCCGATTTAAAAGTGGAATACCTCTCTGAATTTGTTATTCGAATATCTATCTAGCTGCATTATTGGTTTATTTTCGAATTTTTGGTCAATATTTTGTAATTTTTTATGACCCCCGACCTGTCAAAATTTGCAAAAAATGGGTTTGCAGAAAAGTGACCAGAACCCAGCACTGCTTAGCCCATAACTTTTGAAATTTTTACCCGATTTAAAAGTGGAATGCCTCTCTGAATTTGTTATTAAAATATCTATCTAGCTACATCATTGGTTTATTTTCGAATTTTTGGTCAATGTTTCGTCATTTTTTATGACCCCCGACCTGTCAAAATTTGCAAAAAATGGGTTTGCAGAAAAGTGACCAGATCCCAGCACTGCTTAGCCCAAACTTTTGAAATTTTTACCCGATTTAAAAGTGGAATACCTCTCTGAATTTGTTATTAAAATATCTATCTAGCTGCATTATTGGTTTATTTTCGAATTTTTGGTCAATATTTTGTAATTTTTTATGACCCCCGACCTGTCAAAATTTGCAAAAAATGGGTTTGCAGAAAAGTGACCAGATCCCAGCACTGCTTAGCCCAAACTTTTGAAATTTTTACCTGATTTAAAAGTGGAATACATCTCTGAATTTGTTGTTAAAATATCTATCTAGCTGCATTATTGGTTTATTTTCGAATTTTTGGTCAATATTTTGTAATTTTTTATGACCCCCGACCTGTCAAAATTTGCAAAAAATGGGTTTGCAGAAAAGTGACCAGATCCCAGCACTGCTTAGCCCAAACTTTTGAAATTTTTACCCGATTTAAAAGTGGAATACCTCTCTGAATTTGTTATTCGAATATCTATCTAGCTGCATTATTGGTTTATTTTCGAATTTTTGGTCAATATTTTGTAATTTTTTATGACCCCCGACCTGTCAAAATTTGCAAAAAATGGGTTTGCAGAAAAGTGACCAGAACCCAGCACTGCTTAGCCCAAACTTTTGAAATTTTTACCCGATTTAAAAGTGGAATGCCTCTCTGAATTTGTTATTAAAATATCTATCTAGCTACATCATTGGTTTATTTTCGAATTTTTGGTCAATGTTTCGTCATTTTTTTGACCCCCGACCTGTCAAAATTTGCAAAAAATGGGTTTGCAGAAAAGTGACCAGATCCCAGCACTGCTTAGCCCAAACTTTTGAAATTTTTACCCGATTTAAAAGTGGAATACCTCTCTGAATTTGTTATTCGAATATCTATCTAGCTGCATTATTGGTTTATTTTCAAATTTTTGGTCAATATTTTGTAGTTTTTTATGACCCCCGACCTGTCAAAATTTGCAAAAAATGGGTTTGCAGAAAAGTGACCAGATCCCAGCACTGCTTAGCCCAAACTTTTGAAATTTTTACCCGATTTAAAAGTGGAATACCTCTCTGAATTTGTTATTAAAATATCTATCTAGCTGCATTATTGGTTTATTTTCGAATTTTTGGTCAATATTTTGTAATTTTTTATGACCCCCGACCTGTCAAAATTTGCAAAAAATGGGTTTGCAGAAAAGTGACCAGATCCCAGCACTGCTTAGCCCAATTTTTTGAAATTTTTACCCGATTTAAAAGTGGAATACCTCTCTGAATTTGTTGTTAAAATATCTATCTAGCTGCATTATTGGTTTATTTTCGAATTTTTGGTCAATATTTTGTAATTTTTTATGACCCCCGACCTGTCAAAATTTGCAAAAAATGGGTTTGCAGAAAAGTGACCAGATCCCAGCACTGCTTAGCCCAAACTTTTGAAATTTTTACCCGATTTAAAAGTGGAATACCTCTCTGAATTTGTTATTCGAATATCTATCTAGCTGCATTATTGGTTTATTTTCGAATTTTTGGTCAATATTTTGTAGTTTTTTATGACCCCCGACCTGTCAAAATTTGCCAAAAATGGGTTTGCAGAAAAGTGACCAGATCCCAGCACTGCTTAGCCCATAACTTTTGAAATTTTTACCCGATTTAAAAGTGGAATACCTCTCTGAATTTGTTGTTAAAATATCTTTCTAGCTGCATTATTGGTTTATTTTCGAATTTTTGGTCAATATTTTGTAGTTTTTTATGACCCCCGACCTGTCAAAATTTGCAAAAAAATGGGTTTGCAGAAAAGTGACCAGATCCCAGCACTGCTTAGCCCAAACTTTTGAAATTTTTACCCGATTTAAAAGTGGAATACCTCTCTGAATTTGTTATTCGAATATCTATCTAGCTGCATTATTGGTTTATTTTCGAATTTTTGGTCAATGTTTCGTCATTTTTTATGACCCCCGACCTGTCAAAATTTGCAAAAAATGGGTTTGCAGAAAAGTGAGATCCCAGATCCCAGCACTGCTTAGCCCAAACTTTTGAAATTTTTACCCGATTTAAAAGTGGAATACCTCTCTGAATTTGTTGTTAAAATATCTATCTAGCTGCATTATTGGTTTATTTTCGAATTTTTGGTCAATATTTTGTAATTTTTTATGACCCCCGACCTGTCAAAATTTGCAAAAAATGGGTTTGCAGAAAAGTGACCAGATCCCAGCACTGCTTAGCCCAAACTTTTGAAATTTTTACCCGATTTAAAAGTGGAATACCTCTCTGAATTTGTTATTCGAATATCTATCTAGCTGCATTATTGGTTTATTTTCGAATTTTTGGTCAATATTTTGTAGTTTTTTATGACCCCCGACCTGTCAAAATTTGCAAAAAATGGGTTTGCAGAAAAGTGACCAGATCCCAGCACTGCTTAGCCCAAACTTTTGAAATTTTTACCCGATTTAAAAGTGGAATACCTCTCTGAATTTGTTATTCGAATATCTATCTAGCTGCATTATTGGTTTATTTTCGAATTTTTGGTCAATGTTTCGTCATTTTTTATGACCCCCGACCTGTCAAAATTTGCAAAAAATGGGTTTGCAGAAAAGTGACCAGATCCCAGCACTGCTTAGCCCAAACTTTTGATATTTTTACCCGATTTAAAAGTGGAATACCTCTCTGAATTTGTTATTAAAATATCTATCTAGCTGCATTATTGGTTTATTTTCGAATTTTTGGTCAATATTTTGTAATTTTTTATGACCCCCGACCTGTCAAAATTTGCAAAAAATGGGTTTGCAGAAAAGTGACCAGATCCCAGCACTGCTTAGCCCATAACTTTTGAAATTTTTACCCGATTTAAATGTGGAATACCTCTCTGAATTTGTTATTAAAATATCTATCTAGCTACATCATTGGTTTATTTTCGAATTTTTGGTCAATGTTTCGTCATTTTTTATGACCCCCGACCTGTCAAAATTTGCAAAAAATGGGTTTGCAGAAAAGTGACCAGATCCCAGCACTGCTTAGCCCAAACTTTTGAAATTTTTACCCGATTTAAAAGTGGAATACCTCTCTGAATTTGTTATTCGAATATCTATCTAGCTGCATTATTGGTTTATTTTCAAATTTTTGGTCAATATTTTGTAGTTTTTTATGACCCCCGACCTGTCAAAATTTGCAAAAAAATGGGTTTGCAGAAAAGTGACCAGATCCCAGCACTGCTTAGCCCAAACTTTTGAAATTTTTACCCGATTTAAAAGTGGAATACCTCTCTGAATTTGTTATTCGAATATCTATCTAGCTGCATTATTGGTTTATTTTCGAATTTTTGGTCAATATTTTGTAATTTTTTATGACCCCCGACCTGTCAAAATTTGCAAAAAATGGGTTTGCAGAAAAGTGACCAGATCCCAGCACTGCTTAGCCCAAACTTTTGAAATTTTTACCCGATTTAAAAGTGGAATACCTCTCTGAATTTGTTATTCGAATATCTATCTAGCTGCATTATTGGTTTATTTTCGAATTTTTGGTCAATGTTTCGTCATTTTTTATGACCCCCGACCTGTCAAAATTTGCAAAAAATGGGTTTGCAGAAAAGTGAGATCCCAGATCCCAGCACTGCTTAGCCCAAACTTTTGAAATTTTTACCCGATTTAAAAGTGGAATACCTTTCTGAATTTGTTGTTAAAATATCTATCTAGCTGCATTATTGGTTTATTTTCGAATTTTTGGTCAATATTTTGTAATTTTTTATGACCCCCGACCTGTCAAAATTTGCAAAAAATGGGTTTGCAGAAAAGTGACCAGATCCCAGCACTGCTTAGCCCAAACTTTTGAAATTTTTACCCGATTTAAAAGTGGAATACCTCTCTGAATTTGTTATTAAAATATCTATCTAGCTGCATTATTGGTTTATTTTCGAATTTTTGGTCAATATTTTGTAATTTTTTATGACCCCCGCCTGTCAAAATTTGCAAAAAATGGGTTTGCAGAAAAGTGACCAGATCCCAGCACTGCTTAGCCCAAACTTTTGAAATTTTTACCCGATTTAAAAGTGGAATACCTCTCTGAATTTGTTGTTAAAATATCTATCTAGCTGCATTATTGGTTTATTTTCGAATTTTTGGTCAATATTTTGTAATTTTTTATGACCCCCGACCTGTCAAAATTTGCAAAAAATGGGTTTGCAGAAAAGTGACCAGATCCCAGCACTGCTTAGCCCAAACTTTTGAAATTTTTACCCGATTTAAAAGTGGAATACCTCTCTGAATTTGTTATTCGAATATCTATCTAGCTGCATTATTGGTTTATTTTCGAATTTTTGGTCAATATTTTGTAATTTTTTATGACCCCCGACCTGTCAAAATTTGCAAAAAATGGGTTTGCAGAAAAGTGAGATCCCAGATCCCAGCACTGCTTAGCCCAAACTTTTGAAATTTTTACCCGATTTAAAAGTGGAATACCTCTCTGAATTTGTTATTCGAATATCTATCTAGCTGCATTATTGGTTTATTTTCGAATTTTTGGTCAATATTTTGTAATTTTTTATGACCCCCGACCTGTCAAAATTTGCAAAAAATGGGTTTGCAGAAAAGTGACCAGATCCCAGCACTGCTTAGCCCAAACTTTTAAATTTTTACCCGATTTAAAAGTGGAATACCTCTCTGAATTTGTTATTAAAATATCTATCTAGCTGCATTATTGGTTTATTTTCGAATTTTTGGTCAATATTTTGTAATTTTTTATGACCCCCGACCTGTCAAAATTTGCAAAAAATGGGTTTGCAGAAAAGTGACCAGATCCCAGCACTACTTAGCCCAAACTTTTGAAATTTTTACCCGATTTAAAAGTGGAATACCTCTCTGAATTTGTTGTTAAAATATCTTTCTAGCTGCATTATTGGTTTATTTTCGAATTTTTGGTCAATATTTTGTAGTTTTTTATGACCCCCGACCTGTCAAAATTTGCAAAAAAATGGGTTTGCAGAAAAGTGACCAGATCCCATAACTTTTGAAATTTTTACCCGATTTAAAAGTGGAATACCTCTCTGAATTTGTTATTCGAATATCTATCTAGCTGCATTATTGGTTTATTTTCGAATTTTTGGTCAATATTTTGTAATTTTTTATGACCCCCGACCTGTCAAAATTTGCAAAAAATGGGTTTGCAGAAAAGTGACCAGATCCCAGCACTGCTTAGCCCAAACTTTTGAAATTTTTACCCGATTTAAAAGTGGAATACCTCTCTGAATTTGTTATTCGAATATCTATCTAGCTGCATTATTGGTTTATTTTCAAATTTTTGGTCAATATTTTGTAGTTTTTTATGACCCCCGACCTGTCAAAATTTGCAAAAAATGGGTTTGCAGAAAAGTGACCAGATCCCAGCACTGCTTAGCCCAAACTTTTGACATTTTTACCCGATTTAAAAGTGGAATACCTCTCTGAATTTGTTGTTAAAATATCTATCTAGCTGCATTATTGGTTTATTTTCGAATTTTTGGTCAATATTTTGTAATTTTTTATGACCCCCGACCTGTCAAAATTTGCAAAAAATGGGTTTGCAGAAAAGTGACCAGATCCCAGCACTGCTTAGCCCAAACTTTTGAAATTTTTACCCGATTTAAAAGTGGAATACCTCTCTGAATTTGTTATTCGAATATCTATCTAGCTGCATTATTGGTTTATTTTCGAATTTTTGGTCAATATTTTGTAATTTTTTATGACCCCCGACCTGTCAAAATTTGCAAAAAATGGGTTTGCAGAAAAGTGAGATCCCAGATCCCAGCACTGCTTAGCCCAAACTTTTGAAATTTTTACCCGATTTAAAAGTGGAATACCTCTCTGAATTTGTTATTCGAATATCTATCTAGCTGCATTATTGGTTTATTTTCGAATTTTTGGTCAATATTTTGTAATTTTTTATGACCCCCGACCTGTCAAAATTTGCAAAAAATGGGTTTGCAGAAAAGTGACCAGATCCCAGCACTGCTTAGCCCAAACTTTTGAAATTTTTACCCGATTTAAAAGTGGAATACCTCTCTGAATTTGGTATTCGAATATCTATCTAGCTGCATTATTGGTTTATTTTCGAATTTTTGGTCAATATTTTGTAGTTTTTTATGACCCCGACCTGTCAAAATTTGCAAAAAATGGGTTTGCAGAAAAGTGAGATCCCAGATCCCAGCACTGCTTAGCCCAAACTTTTGAAATTTTTACCCGATTTAAAAGTGGAATACCTCTCTGAATTTGTTATTAAAATATCTATCTAGCTGCATTATTGGTTTATTTTCGAATTTTTGGTCAATATTTTGTAATTTTTTATGACCCCCGACCTGTCAAAATTTGCAAAAAATGGGTTTGCAGAAAAGTGACCAGATCCCAGCACTACTTAGCCCAAACTTTTGAAATTTTTACCCGATTTAAAAGTGGAATACCTCTCTGAATTTGTTGTTAAAATATCTTTCTAGCTGCATTATTGGTTTATTTTCGAATTTTTGGTCAATATTTTGTAGTTTTTTATGACCCCCGACCTGTCAAAATTTGCAAAAAAATGGGTTTGCAGAAAAGTGACCAGATCCCATAACTTTTGAAATTTTTACCCGATTTAAAAGTGGAATACCTCTCTGAATTTGTTATTCGAATATCTATCTAGCTGCATTATTGGTTTATTTTCGAATTTTTGGTCAATATTTTGTAATTTTTTATGACCCCCGACCTGTCAAAATTTGCAAAAAATGGGTTTGCAGAAAAGTGACCAGATCCCAGCACTGCTTAGCCCAAACTTTTGAAATTTTTACCCGATTTAAAAGTGGAATACCTCTCTGAATTTGTTATTCGAATATCTATCTAGCTGCATTATTGGTTTATTTTCAAATTTTTGGTCAATATTTTGTAGTTTTTTATGACCCCCGACCTGTCAAAATTTGCAAAAAATGGGTTTGCAGAAAAGTGACCAGATCCCAGCACTGCTTAGCCCAAACTTTTGAAATTTTTACCCGATTTAAAAGTGGAATACCTCTCTGAATTTGTTGTTAAAATATCTATCTAGCTGCATTATTGGTTTATTTTCGAATTTTTGGTCAATATTTTGTAATTTTTTATGACCCCCGACCTGTCAAAATTTGCAAAAAATGGGTTTGCAGAAAAGTGACCAGATCCCAGCACTGCTTAGCCCAAACTTTTGAAATTTTTACCCGATTTAAAAGTGGAATACCTCTCTGAATTTGTTATTCGAATATCTATCTAGCTGCATTATTGGTTTATTTTCGAATTTTTGGTCAATATTTTGTAATTTTTTATGACCCCCGACCTGTCAAAATTTGCAAAAAATGGGTTTGCAGAAAAGTGACCAGATCCCAGCACTGCTTAGCCCAAACTTTTGAAATTTTTACCCGATTTAAAAGTGGAATACCTCTCTGAATTTGTTATTCGAATATCTATCTAGCTGCATTATTGGTTTATTTTCGAATTTTTGGTCAATATTTTGTAGTTTTTTATGACCCCCGACCTGTCAAAATTTGCAAAAAATGGGTTTGCAAGACCAGATCCCAGCACTGCTTAGCCCAAACTTTTGAAATTTTTACCCGATTTAAAAGTGGAATACCTCTCTGAATTTGTTATTCGAATATCTATCTAGCTGCATTATTGGTTTATTTTCGAATTTTTGGTCAATATTTTGTAATTTTTTATGACCCCCGACCTGTCAAAATTTGCAAAAAATGGGTTTGCAGAAAAGTGACCAGATCCCAGCACTGCTTAGCCCAAACTTTTGATATTTTTACCCGATTTAAAAGTGGAATACCTCTCTGAATTTGTTATTAAAATATCTATCTAGCTGCATTATTGGTTTATTTTCGAATTTTTGGTCAATATTTTGTAATTTTTTATGACCCCCGACCTGTCAAAATTTGCAAAAAATGGGTTTGCAGAAAAGTGACCAGATCCCAGCACTGCTTAGCCCATAACTTTTGAAATTTTTACCCGATTTAAATGTGGAATACCTCTCTGAATTTGTTATTAAAATATCTATCTAGCTACATCATTGGTTTATTTTCGAATTTTTGGTCAATGTTTCGTCATTTTTTATGACCCCCGACCTGTCAAAATTTGCAAAAAATGGGTTTGCAGAAAAGTGACCAGATCCCAGCACTGCTTAGCCCAAACTTTTGATATTTTTACCCGATTTAAAAGTGGAATACCTCTCTGAATTTGTTATTAAAATATCTATCTAGCTGCATTATTGGTTTATTTTCGAATTTTTGGTCAATATTTTGTAATTTTTTATGACCCCCGACCTGTCAAAATTTGCAAAAAATGGGTTTGCAGAAAAGTGACCAGATCCCAGCACTGCTTAGCCCATAACTTTTGAAATTTTTACCCCATTTAAATGTGGAATACCTCTCTGAATTTGTTATTAAAATATCTATCTAGCTACATCATTGGTTTATTTTCGAATTTTTGGTTGATATTTTGTAATTTTTTATGACCCCCGACCTGTCAAAATTTGCAAAAAATGGGTTTGCAGAAAAGTGACCAGATCCCAGCACTGCTTAGCCCAAACTTTTGAAATTTTTACCCGATTTAAAAGTGGAATACCTCTCTGAATTTGTTATTCGAATATCTATCTAGCTGCATTATTGGTTTATTTTCGAATTTTTTGTCAATATTTTGTAATTTTTTATGACCCCCGACCTGTCAAAATTTGCAAAAAATGGGTTTGCAGAAAAGTGACCAGACCCCAGCACTGCTTAGCCCAAACTTTTGAAATTTTTACCCGATTTAAAAGTGGAATACCTCTCTGAATTTGTTATTAAAATATCTATCTAGCTGCATTATTGGTTTATTTTCGAATTTTTGGTCAATATTTTGAAGTTTTTTATGACCCCCGACCTGTTAAAATTTGCAAAAAAATGGGTTTGCAGAAAAGTGACCAGATCCAGCACTGCTTAGCCCATAACTTTTGAAATTTTTACCCGATTTAAAAGTGGAATACCTCTCTGAATTTGTTATTAAAATATCTATCTAGCTGCATTATTGGTTTATTTTCGAATTTTTGGTCAATATTTTGAAGTTTTTTATGACCCCCGACCTGTTAAAATTTGCAAAAAAATGGGTTTGCAGAAAAGTGCTTATCCCATAACTTTTGAAATTTTTACCCGATTTAAAAGTGGAATACCTCTCTGAATTTGTTATTCGAATATCTATCTAGCTGCATTATTGGTTTATTTTCGAATTTTTGGTCAATATTTTGTAATTTTTTATGACCCCCGACCTGTCAAAATTTGCAAAAAATGGGTTTGCAGAAAAGTGACCAGATCCCAGCACTGCTTAGCCCAAACTTTTGAAATTTTTACCCGATTTAAAAGTGGAATACCTCTCTGAATTTGTTATTCGAATATCTATCTAGCTGCATTATTGGTTTATTTTCGAATTTTTGGTCAATATTTTGTAGTTTTTTATGACCCCCGACCTGTCAAAATTTGCAAAAAATGGGTTTGCAGAAAAGTGACCAGATCCCAGCACTGCTTAGCCCAAACTTTTGAAATTTTTACCCGATTTAAAAGTGGAATACCTCTTTGAATTTGTTATTCGAATATCTATCTAGCTGCATTATTGGTTTATTTTCGAATTTTTGGTCAATATTTTGTAATTTTTTATGACCCCCGACCTGTCAAAATTTGCAAAAAATGGGTTTGCAGAAAAGTGAGATCCCAGATCCCAGCACTGCTTAGCCCAAACTTTTGAAATTTTTACCCGATTTAAAAGTGGAATACCTCTCTGAATTTGTTATTCGAATATCTATCTAGCTGCATTATTGGTTTATTTTCGAATTTTTGGTCAATATTTTGTAATTTTTTATGACCCCCGACCTGTCAAAATTTGCAAAAAATGGGTTTGCAGAAAAGTGACCAGATCCCAGCACTGCTTAGCCCAAACTTTTAAATTTTTACCCGATTTAAAAGTGGAATACCTCTCTGAATTTGTTATTAAAATATCTATCTAGCTGCATTATTGGTTTATTTTCGAATTTTTGGTCAATATTTTGTAATTTTTTATGACCCCCGACCTGTCAAAATTTGCAAAAAATGGGTTTGCAGAAAAGTGACCAGATCCCAGCACTGCTTAGCCCAAACTTTTGAAATTTTTACCCGATTTAAAAGTGGAATACCTCTCTGAATTTGTTATTCGAATATCTATCTAGCTGCATTATTGGTTTATTTTCGAATTTTTGGTCAATATTTTGTAGTTTTTTATGACCCCCGACCTGTCAAAATTTGCAAAAAATGGGCTTGCAGAAAAGTGACCAGATCCCAGCACTGCTTAGCCCATAACTTTTGAAATTTTTACCCGATTTAAAAGTGGAATACCTCTCTGAATTTGTTGTTACAATATCTTTCTAGCTGCATTATTGGTTTATTTTCGAATTTTTGGTCAATATTTTGTAGTTTTTTATGACCCCCGCCCTGTTAAAATTTGCAAAAAAATGGGTTTGCAGAAAAGTGCTTATCCCATAACTTTTGAAATTTTTACCCGATTTAAAAGTGGAATACCTCTCTGAATTTGTTATTCGAATATCTATCTAGCTGCATTATTGGTTTATTTTCGAATTTTTGGTCAATATTTTGTAATTTTTTATGACCCCCGACCTGTCAAAATTTGCAAAAAAAATGGGTTTGCAGAAAAGTGACAAGATCCCAGCACTACTTAGCCCAAACTTTTGAAATTTTTACCCGATTTAAAAGTGGAATACCTCTCTGAATTTGTTATTAAAATATCTATCTAGCTGCATTATTGGTTTATTTTCGAATTTTTGGTCAATATTTTGTAGTTTTTTATGACCCCCGCCCTGTTAAAATTTGCAAAAAAATGGGTTTGCAGAAAAGTGCTTATCCCATAACTTTTGAAATTTTTACCCGATTTAAAAGTGGAATACCTCTCTGAATTTGTTATTCGAATATCTATCTAGCTGCATTATTGGTTTATTTTCGAATTTTTGGTCAATATTTTGTAGTTTTTTATGACCCCCGACCTGTCAAAATTTGCAAAAAATGGGTTTGCAGAAAAGTGACCAGATCCCAGCACTGCTTAGCCCATAACTTTTGAAATTTTTACCCGACTTAAAAGTGGAATACCTCTCTGAATTTGTTGTTAAAATATCTATCTAGCTGCATTATTGGTTTATTTTCGAATTTTTGGACAATATTTTGTAATTTTTTATGACCCCCGACCTGTCAAAATTTGCAAAAAATGGGTTTGCAGAAAAGTGACCAGAACCCAGCACTGCTTAGCCCATAACTTTTGAAATTTTTACCCGATTTAAAAGTGGAATGCCTCTCTGAATTTGTTATTAAAATATCTATCTAGCTGCATTATTGGTTTATTTTCGAATTTTTGGTCAATATTTTGTAATTTTTTATGACCCCCGACCTGTCAAAATTTGCAAAAAAATGGGTTTGCAGAAAAGTGGACCAGATCCCAGCACTGCTTAGCCCAAACTTTTGAAATTTTTACCCGATTTAAAAGTGGAATACCTCTCTGAATTTGTTATTCGAATATCTATCTAGCTGCATTATTGGTTTATTTTCGAATTTTTGGTCAATATTTTGTAGTTTTTTATGACCCCCGACCTGTCAAAATTTGCAAAAAATGGGTTTGCAGAAAAGTGACCAGATCCCAGCACTGCTTAGCCCAAACTTTTGAAATTTTTACCCGATTTAAAAGTGGAATACCTCTCTGAATTTGTTATTAAAATATCTATCTAGCTGCATTATTGGTTTATTTTCGAATTTTTGGTCAATATTTTGTAATTTTTTATGACCCCCGACCTGTCAAAATTTGCAAAAAATGGGTTTGCAGAAAAGTGACCAGATCCCAGCACTGCTTAGCCCATAACTTTTGAAATTTTTACCCGATTTAAAAGTGGAATACCTCTCTGAATTTGTTATTAAAATATCTATCTAGCTGCATTATTGGTTTATTTTCGAATTTTTGGTCAATATTTTGTAGTTTTTTATGACCCCCGACCTGTCAAAATTTGCAAAAAAATGGGTTTGCAGAAAAGTGACCAGATCCCAGCACTGCTTAGCCCATAACTTTTGAAATTTTTACCCGATTTAAAAGTGGAATACCTCTCTGAATTTGTTGTTAAAATATCTATCTAGCTGCATTATTGGTTTATTTTCGAATTTTTGGTCAATATTTTGTAATTTTTTATGACCCCCGACCTGTCAAAATTTGCAAAAAATGGGTTTGCAGAAAAGTGACCAGATCCCAGCACTGCTTAGCCCAAACTTTTGAAATTTTTACCCGATTTAAAAGTGGAATACCTCTCTGAATTTGTTATTCGAATATCTATCTAGCTGCATTATTGGTTTATTTTCGAATTTTTGGTCAATATTTTGTAATTTTTTATGACCCCCGACCTGTCAAAATTTGCAAAAAATGGGTTTGCAGAAAAGTGACCAGATCCCAGCACTGCTTAGCCCATAACTTTTGAAATTTTTACCCGATTTAAAAGTGGAATACCTCTCTGAATTTGTTATTAAAATATCTATCTAGCTGCATTATTGGTTTATTTTCGAATTTTTGGTCAATATTTTGTAGTTTTTTATGACCCCCGACCTGTCAAAATTTGCAAAAAATGGGTTTGCAGAAAAGTGACCAGATCCCAGCACTGCTTAGCCCAAACTTTTGAAATTTTTACCCGATTTAAAAGTGGAATACCTCTCTGAATTTGTTATTCGAATATCTATCTAGCTGCATTATTGGTTTATTTTCGAATTTTTGGTCAATATTTTGTAGTTTTTTATGACCCCCGACCTGTCAAAATTTGCAAAAAATGGGTTTGCAGAAAAGTGACCAGATCCCAGCACTGCTTAGCCCATAACTTTTGAAATTTTTACCCGATTTAAAAGTGGAATACCTCTCTGAATTTGTTATTAAAATATCTATCTAGCTGCATTATTGGTTTATTTTCGAATTTTTGGTCAATATTTTGTAATTTTTTATGACCCCCGACCTGTCAAAATTTGCAAAAAATGGGTTTGCAGAAAAGTGACCAGATCCCAGCACTGCTTAGCCCATAACTTTTGAAATTTTTACCCGATTTAAAAGTGGAATACCTCTCTGAATTTGTTATTCGAATATCTATCTAGCTGCATTATTGGTTTATTTTCGAATTTTTGGTCAATATTTTGTAATTTTTTATGACCCCCGACCTGTCAAAATTTGCAAAAAATGGGTTTGCAGAAAAGTGACCAGATCCCAGCACTGCTTAGCCCATAACTTTTGAAATTTTTACCCGATTTAAAAGTGGAATACCTCTCTGAATTTGTTATTAAAATATCTATCTAGCTGCATTATTGGTTTATTTTCGAATTTTTGGTCAATATTTTGTAGTTTTTTATGACCCCCGACCTGTCAAAATTTGCAAAAAATGGGCTTGCAGAAAAGTGACCAGATCCCAGCACTGCTTAGCCCATAACTTTTGAAATTTTTACCCGATTTAAAAGTGGAATACCTCTCTGAATTTGTTGTTAAAATATCTATCTAGCTGCATTATTGGTTTATTTTCGAATTTTTGGTCAATATTTTGTAGTTTTTTATGACCCCCGCCCTGTTAAAATTTGCAAAAAAATGGGTTTGCAGAAAAGTGCTTATCCCATAACTTTTGAAATTTTTACCCGATTTAAAAGTGGAATACCTCTCTGAATTTGTTATTCGAATATCTATCTAGCTGCATTATTGGTTTATTTTCGAATTTTTGGTCAATATTTTGTAATTTTTTATGACCCCCGACCTGTCAAAATTTGCAAAAAATGGGTTTGCAGAAAAGTGACCAGATCCCAGCACTACTTAGCCCAAACTTTTGAAATTTTTACCCGATTTAAAAGTGGAATACCTCTCTGAATTTGTTATTAAAATATCTATCTAGCTGCATTATTGGTTTATTTTCGAATTTTTGGTCAATATTTTGTCATTTTTTATGACCCCCGACCTGTCAAAATTTGCAAAAAATGGGTTTGCAGAAAAGTGACCAGATCCCAGCACTGCTTAGCCCATAACTTTTGAAATTTTTACCCGATTTAAAAGTGGAATACCTCTCTGAATTTGTTGTTAAAATATCTTTCTAGCTGCATTATTGGTTTATTTTCGAATTTTTGGTCAATATTTTGTAGTTTTTTATGACCCCCGCCCTGTTAAAATTTGCAAAAAAATGGGTTTGCAGAAAAGTGCTTATCCCATAACTTTTGAAATTTTTACCCGATTTAAAAGTGGAATACCTCTCTGAATTTGTTATTCGAATATCTATCTAGCTGCATTATTGGTTTATTTTCGAATTTTTGGTCAATATTTTGTAATTTTTTATGACCCCCGACCTGTCAAAATTTGCAAAAAATGGGTTTGCAGAAAAGTGACCAGATCCCAGCACTGCTTAGCCCAAACTTTTGAAATTTTTACCCGATTTAAAAGTGGAATACCTCTCTGAATTTGTTATTAAAATATCTATCTAGCTGCATTATTGGTTTATTTTCGAATTTTTGGTCAATATTTTGTCATTTTTTATGACCCCCGACCTGTCAAAATTTGCAAAAAATGGGTTTGCAGAAAAGTGACCAGATCCCAGCACTGCTTAGCCCAAACTTTTGAAATTTTTACCCGATTTAAAAGTGGAATACCTCTCTGAATTTGTTGTTAAAATATCTATCTAGCTGCATTATTGGTTTATTTTCGAATTTTTGGTCAATATTTTGTAATTTTTTATGACCCCCGACCTGTCAAAATTTGCAAAAAATGGGTTTGCAGAAAAGTGACCAGATCCCAGCACTGCTTAGCCCAAACTTTTGAAATTTTTACCCGATTTAAAAGTGGAATACCTCTCTGAATTTGTTATTAAAATATCTATCTAGCTGCATTATTGGTTTATTTTCGAATTTTTGGTCAATATTTTGTAATTTTTTATGACCCCCGACCTGTCAAAATTTGCAAAAAATGGGTTTGCAGAAAAGTGACCAGATCCCAGCACTGCTTAGCCCAAACTTTTGAAATTTTTACCCGATTTAAAAGTGGAATACCTCTCTGAATTTGTTGTTAAAATATCTATCTAGCTGCATTATTGGTTTATTTTCGAATTTTTGGTCAATATTTTGTAATTTTTTATGACCCCCGACCTGTCAAAATTTGCAAAAAATGGGTTTGCAGAAAAGTGACTAGATCCCAGCACTGCTTAGCCCATAACTTTTGAAATTTTTACCCGATTTAAAAGTGGAATGCCTCTCTGAATTTGTTATTAAAATATCTATCTAGCTGCATTATTGGTTTATTTTCGAATTTTTGGTCAATATTTTGTAGTTTTTTATGACCCCCGACCTGTCAAAATTTGCAAAAAATGGGTTTGCAGAAAAGTGACCAGATCCCAGCACTGCTTAGCCCAAACTTTTGAAATTTTTACCCGATTTAAAAGTGGAATACCTCTTTGAATTTGTTATTCGAATATCTATCTAGCTGCATTATTGGTTTATTTTCGAATTTTTGGTCAATATTTTGTAATTTTTTATGACCCCCGACCTGTCAAAATTTGCAAAAAATGGGTTTGCAGAAAAGTGAGATCCCAGATCCCAGCACTGCTTAGCCCAAACTTTTGAAATTTTTACCCGATTTAAAAGTGGAATACCTCTCTGAATTTGTTATTCGAATATCTATCTAGCTGCATTATTGGTTTATTTTCGAATTTTTGGTCAATATTTTGTAATTTTTTATGACCCCCGACCTGTCAAAATTTGCAAAAAATGGGTTTGCAGAAAAGTGACCAGATCCCAGCACTGCTTAGCCCAAACTTTTGAAATTTTTACCCGATTTAAAAGTGGAATACCTCTCTGAATTTGTTATTAAAATATCTATCTAGCTGCATTATTGGTTTATTTTCGAATTTTTGGTCAATATTTTGTAATTTTTTATGACCCCCGACCTGTCAAAATTTGCAAAAAATGGGTTTGCAGAAAAGTGACCAGATCCCAGCACTGCTTAGCCCAAACTTTTGAAATTTTTACCCGATTTAAAAGTGGAATACCTCTCTGAATTTGTTATTCGAATATCTATCTAGCTGCATTATTGGTTTATTTTCGAATTTTTGGTCAATATTTTGTAGTTTTTTATGACCCCCGACCTGTCAAAATTTGCAAAAAATGGGCTTGCAGAAAAGTGACCAGATCCCAGCACTGCTTAGCCCATAACTTTTGAAATTTTTACCCGATTTAAAAGTGGAATACCTCTCTGAATTTGTTGTTAAAATATCTTTCTAGCTGCATTATTGGTTTATTTTCGAATTTTTGGTCAATATTTTGTAGTTTTTTATGACCCCCGCCCTGTTAAAATTTGCAAAAAAATGGGTTTGCAGAAAAGTGCTTATCCCATAACTTTTGAAATTTTTACCCGATTTAAAAGTGGAATACCTCTCTGAATTTGTTATTCGAATATCTATCTAGCTGCATTATTGGTTTATTTTCGAATTTTTGGTCAATATTTTGTAATTTTTTATGACCCCCGACCTGTCAAAATTTGCAAAAAATGGGTTTGCAGAAAAGTGACAAGATCCCAGCACTACTTAGCCCAAACTTTTGAAATTTTTACCCGATTTAAAAGTGGAATACCTCTCTGAATTTGTTATTAAAATATCTATCTAGCTGCATTATTGGTTTATTTTCGAATTTTTGGTCAATATTTTGTAGTTTTTTATGACCCCCGACCTGTCAAAATTTGCAAAAAATGGGCTTGCAGAAAAGTGACCAGATCCCAGCACTGCTTAGCCCATAACTTTTGAAATTTTTACCCGATTTAAAAGTGGAATACCTCTCTGAATTTGTTGTTAAAATATCTTTCTAGCTGCATTATTGGTTTATTTTCGAATTTTTGGTCAATATTTTGTAGTTTTTTATGACCCCCGCCCTGTTAAAATTTGCAAAAAAATGGGTTTGCAGAAAAGTGCTTATCCCATAACTTTTGAAATTTTTACCCGATTTAAAAGTGGAATACCTCTCTGAATTTGTTATTCGAATATCTATCTAGCTGCATTATTGGTTTATTTTCGAATTTTTGGTCAATATTTTGTAATTTTTTATGACCCCCGACCTGTCAAAATTTGCAAAAAATGGGTTTGCAGAAAAGTGACAAGATCCCAGCACTACTTAGCCCAAACTTTTGAAATTTTTACCCGATTTAAAAGTGGAATACCTCTCTGAATTTGTTATTAAAATATCTATCTAGCTGCATTATTGGTTTATTTTCGAATTTTTGGTCAATGTTTCGTCATTTTTTATGACCCCCGACCTGTCAAAATTTGCAAAAAATGGGTTTGCAGAAAAGTGACCAGATCCCAGCACTGCTTAGCCCAAACTTTTGAAATTTTTACCCGATTTAAAAGTGGAATACCTCTCTGAATTTGTTATTAAAATATCTATCTAGCTGCATTATTGGTTTATTTTCGAATTTTTGGTCAATATTTTGTAGTTTTTTATGACCCCCGACCTGTCAAAATTTGCAAAAAATGGGCTTGCAGAAAAGTGACCAGATCCCAGCACTGCTTAGCCCATAACTTTTGAAATTTTTACCCGATTTAAAAGTGGAATACCTCTCTGAATTTGTTGTTAAAATATCTTTCTAGCTGCATTATTGGTTTATTTTCGAATTTTTGGTCAATATTTTGTAGTTTTTTATGACCCCCGCCCTGTTAAAATTTGCAAAAAAATGGGTTTGCAGAAAAGTGCTTATCCCATAACTTTTGAAATTTTTACCCGATTTAAAAGTGGAATACCTCTCTGAATTTGTTATTCGAATATCTATCTAGCTGCATTATTGGTTTATTTTCGAATTTTTGGTCAATATTTTGTAATTTTTTATGACCCCCGACCTGTCAAAATTTGCAAAAAATGGGTTTGCAGAAAAGTGACAAGATCCCAGCACTACTTAGCCCAAACTTTTGAAATTTTTACCCGATTTAAAAGTGGAATACCTCTCTGAATTTGTTATTAAAATATCTATCTAGCTGCATTATTGGTTTATTTTCGAATTTTTGGTCAATATTTTGTAGTTTTTTATGACCCCCGACCTGTCAAAATTTGCAAAAAATGGGCTTGCAGAAAAGTGACCAGATCCCAGCACTGCTTAGCCCATAACTTTTGAAATTTTTACCCGATTTAAAAGTGGAATACCTCTCTGAATTTGTTGTTAAAATATCTTTCTAGCTGCATTATTGGTTTATTTTCGAATTTTTGGTCAATATTTTGTAGTTTTTTATGACCCCCGACCTGTCAAAATTTGCAAAAAAATGGGTTTGCAGAAAAGTGACCAACCCAGACTGCTTATCCCATAACTTTTGAAATTTTTACCCGATTTAAAAGTGGAATACCTCTCTGAATTTGTTATTCGAATATCTATCTAGCTGCATTATTGGTTTATTTTCGAATTTTTGGTCAATATTTTGTAATTTTTTATGACCCCCGACCTGTCAAAATTTGCAAAAAATGGGTTTGCAGAAAAGTGACCAGATCCCAGCACTGCTTAGCCCAAACTTTTGAAATTTTTACCCGATTTAAAAGTGGAATACCTCTCTGAATTTGTTATTAAAATATCTATCTAGCTGCATTATTGGTTTATTTTCGAATTTTTGGTCAATATTTTGTCATTTTTTATGACCCCCGACCTGTCAAAATTTGCAAAAAAATGGGTTTGCAGAAAAGTGACCAGATCCCAGCACTGCTTAGCCCAAACTTTTGAAATTTTTACCCGATTTAAAAGTGGAATACCTCTCTGAATTTGTTATTAAAATATCTATCTAGCTGCATTATTGGTTTATTTTCGAATTTTTGGTCAATATTTTGTAATTTTTTATGACCCCCGACCTGTCAAAATTTGCAAAAAATGGGTTTGCAGAAAAGTGACCAGATCCCAGCACTGCTTAGCCCAAACTTTTGAAATTTTTACCCGATTTAAAAGTGGAATACCTCTCTGAATTTGTTGTTAAAATATCTATCTAGCTGCATTATTGGTTTATTTTCGAATTTTTGGTCAATATTTTGTAATTTTTTATGACCCCCGACCTGTCAAAATTTGCAAAAAATGGGTTTGCAGAAAAGTGACCAGATCCCAGCACTGCTTAGCCCATAACTTTTGAAATTTTTACCCGATTTAAAAGTGGAATACCTCTCTGAATTTGTTGTTAAAATATCTATCTAGCTGCATTATTGGTTTATTTTCGAATTTTTGGTCAATATTTTGTCATTTTTTATGACCCCCGACCTGTCAAAATTTGCAAAAAATGGGTTTGCAGAAAAGTGACCAGATCCCAGCACTGCTTAGCCCAAACTTTTGAAATTTTTACCCGATTTAAAAGTGGAATACCTCTCTGAATTTGTTGTTAAAATATCTATCTAGCTGCATTATTGGTTTATTTTCGAATTTTTGGTCAATATTTTGTAATTTTTTATGACCCCCGACCTGTCAAAATTTGCAAAAAATGGGTTTGCAGAAAAGTGACCAGATCCCAGCACTGCTTAGCCCATAACTTTTGAAATTTTTACCCGATTTAAAAGTGGAATACCTCTCTGAATTTGTTATTAAAATATCTATCTAGCTGCATTATTGGTTTATTTTCGAATTTTTGGTCAATATTTTGTAGTTTTTTATGACCCCCGACCTGTCAAAATTTGCAAAAAATGGGTTTGCAGAAAAGTGACCAGATCCCAGCACTGCTTAGCCCATAACTTTTGAAATTTTTACCCGATTTAAAAGTGGAATACCTCTCTGAATTTGTTGTTAAAATATCTATCTAGCTGCATTATTGGTTTATTTTCGAATTTTTGGTCAATATTTTGTAATTTTTTATGACCCCCGACCTGTCAAAATTTGCAAAAAAATGGGTTTGCAGAAAAGTGACCAGATCCCAGCACTGCTTATCCCATAACTTTTGAAATTTTTACCCGATTTAAAAGTGGAATACCTCTCTGAATTTGTTATTCGAATATCTATCTAGCTGCATTATTGGTTTATTTTCGAATTTTTGGTCAATATTTTGTAGTTTTTTATGACCCCCGACCTGTCAAAATTTGCAAAAAATGGGTTTGCAGAAAAGTGACCAGATCCCACCACTGCTTAGCCCATAACTTTTGAAATTTTTACCCGATTTAAAAGTGGAATACCTCTCTGAATTTGTTATTCGAATATCTATCTAGCTGCATTATTGGTTTATTTTCGAATTTTTGGTCAATATTTTGTAATTTTTTATGACCCCCGACCTGTCAAAATTTGCAAAAAATGGGTTTGCAGAAAAGTGACCAGATCCCAGCACTGCTTAGCCCATAACTTTTGAAATTTTTACCCGATTTAAAAGTGGAATACCTCTCTGAATTTGTTATTCGAATATCTATCTAGCTGCATTATTGGTTTATTTTCGAATTTTTGGTCAATATTTTGTAATTTTTTATGACCCCCGACCTGTCAAAATTTGCAAAAAATGGGTTTGCAGAAAAGTGACCAGAACCCAGCACTGCTTAGCCCATAACTTTTGAAATTTTTACCCGATTTAAAAGTGGAATACCTCTCTGAATTTGTTATTAAAATATCTATCTAGCTGCATTATTGGTTTATTTTCGAATTTTTGGTCAATATTTTGTAGTTTTTTATGACCCCCGACCTGTCAAAATTTGCAAAAAATGGGTTTGCAGAAAAGTGACCAGATCCCAGCACTGCTTAGCCCAAACTTTTGAAATTTTTACCCGATTTAAAAGTGGAATACCTCTCTGAATTTGTTATTCGAGTATCTATCTAGCTGCATTATTGGTTTATTTTCGAATTTTTGGTCAATATTTTGTAGTTTTTTATGACCCCCGACCTGTCAAAATTTGCAAAAAATGGGTTTGCAGAAAAGTGACCAGATCCCAGCACTGCTTAGCCCAAACTTTTGAAATTTTTACCCGATTTAAAAGTGGAATACCTCTCTGAATTTGTTATTAAAATATCTATTTAGCTGCATTATTGGTTTATTTTCGAATTTTTTGGTCAATATTTTGTAATTTTTTATGACCCCCGACCTGTCAAAATTTGCAAAAAATGGGTTTGCAGAAAAGTGACCAGATCCCAGCACTGCTTAGCCCATAACTTTTGAAATTTTTACCCGATTTAAAAGTGGAATACCTCTCTGAATTTGTTGTTAAAATATCTATCTAGCTACATCATTGGTTTATTTTCGAATTTTTGGTCAATCTTTTGTAGTTTTTTATGACCCCCGACCTGTCAAAATTTGCAAAAAATGGGTTTGCAGAAAAGTGACCAGATCCCAGCACTGCTTAGCCCATAACTTTTGAAATTCTTACCCGATTTAAAAGTGGAATACCTCTCTGAATTTGTTATTCGAATATCTATCTAGCTGCATTATTGGTTTATTTTCAAATTTTTGGTCAATATTTTGTAATTTTTTATGACCCCCGACCTGTCAAAATTTGCAAAAAATGGGTTCGCAGAAAAGTGACCAGAACCCAGCACTGCTTAGCCCATAACTTTTGAAATTTTTACCCGATTTAAAAGTGGAATACCTCTCTGAATTTGTTATTCGAATATCTATCTAGCTGCATCATTGGTTTATTTTCGAATTTTTGGTCAATGTTTCGTCATTTTTTATGACCCCCGACCTGTCAAAATTTGCAAAAAATGGGTTTGCAGAAAAGTGACCAGATCCCAGCACTGCTTAGCCCAAACTTTTGAAATTTTTACCCGATTTAAAAGTGGAATGCCTCTCTGAATTTGTTGTTAAAATATCTATCTAGCTGCATTACACTGTGCGACAAAAAAATGTTTGAGTTGATTTTTTCTTATTTTTCACTTCTACTAGTCAAAATAAGAATACAAGTTTTTGGGTTTGTTAATATCAATAGCCAATCAGCTTCTACGCACACTCAAAGGTCCCAAAAACGCGTGTTTTTGCATATTTCACAGCCTTATAATACCATATTGGGAAAATATTTTTTCACCGTTATAAGCGTTAATGCAAGTTCAATATCTATTAATTAAAATGTATTAAGCAAATATACCGTTAGGCTTTTTTAACAATGCTTTAAAATTTTTTTCTCCCAGCTCTATACTCTGGGCGACTTTGTATGGAACTTGTTACGCGAGGATACCTCTGAAAAAGCCAAAAAAATCAGAAAAAAATTTCACTTTTAAAAAAAATAATAGTTTATTGGAAGTAAAAAAAAAATAATATTTTGTGTTAAATATTTTCATAATAATAATTTCATAAAATTTATCAAAAAAAAGAAATCCTATCACTTAGAAGGTGGCATAAATATTTTTGTGCATAACTTATGCCCCTTAACCGAAAACAATCAAAAAAGTAACTCAAACAAACATTTCGTTAAATTTTGTCGCACAGTGTTATTGGTTTATTTTCGAATTTTTGGTCAATATTTTGTAATTTTTTATGACCCCCGACCTGTCAAAATTTGCAAAAAATGGGTTTGCAGAAAAGTGACCAGATCCCAGCACTGCTTAGCCCAAACTTTTGAAATTTTTACCCGATTTAAAAGTGGAATACCTCTCTGAATTTGTTGTTAAAATATCTTTCTAGCTGCATTATTGGTTTATTTTCGAATTTTTGGTCAATATTTTGTAGTTTTTTATGACCCCCGCCCTGTTAAAATTTGCAAAAAAATGGGTTTGCAGAAAAGTGCTTATCCCATAACTTTTGAAATTTTTACCCGATTTAAAAGTGGAATACCTCTCTGAATTTGTTATTAAAATATCTATCTAGCTGCATTATTGGTTTATTTTCGAATTTTTGGTCAATATTTTGTAATTTTTTATGACCCCCGACCTGTCAAAATTTGCAAAAAATGGGTTTGCAGAAAAGTGACCAGATCCCAGCACTGCTTAGCCCAAACTTTTGAAATTTTTACCCGATTTAAAAGTGGAATACCTCTCTGAATTTGTTATTAAAATATCTATCTAGCTGCATTATTGGTTTATTTTCGAATTTTTGGTCAATATTTTGTAGTTTTTTATGACCCCCGACCTGTCAAAATTTGCAAAAAATGGGCTTGCAGAAAAGTGACCAGATCCCAGCACTGCTTAGCCCATAACTTTTGAAATTTTTACCCGATTTAAAAGTGGAATACCTCTCTGAATTTGTTGTTAAAATATCTTTCTAGCTGCATTATTGGTTTATTTTCGAATTTTTGGTCAATATTTTGTAGTTTTTTATGACCCCCGCCCTGTTAAAATTTGCAAAAAAATGGGTTTTCAGAAAAGTGCTTATCCCATAACTTTTGAAATTTTTACCCGATTTAAAAGTGGAATACCTCTCTGAATTTGTTGTTAAAATATCTATCTAGCTGCATTATTGGTTTATTTTCGAATTTTTGGTCAATATTTTGTAATTTTTTATGACCCCCGACCTGTCAAAATTTGCAAAAAATGGGTTTGCAGAAAAGTGACAAGATCCCAGCACTACTTAGCCCAAACTTTTGAAATTTTTACCCGATTTAAAAGTGGAATACCTCTCTGAATTTGTTATTAAAATATCTATCTAGCTGCATTATTGGTTTATTTTCGAATTTTTGGTCAATGTTTCGTCATTTTTTATGACCCCCGACCTGTCAAAATTTGCAAAAAATGGGTTTGCAGAAAAGTGACCAGATCCCAGCACTGCTTAGCCCAAACTTTTGAAATTTTTACCCGATTTAAAAGTGGAATACCTCTCTGAATTTGTTGTTAAAATATCTATCTAGCTGCATTATTGGTTTATTTTCGAATTTTTGGTCAATATTTTGTAATTTTTTATGACCCCCGACCTGTCAAAATTTGCAAAAAATGGGTTTGCAGAAAAGTGACCAGATCCCAGCACTGCTTAGCCCAAACTTTTGAAATTTTTACCCGATTTAAAAGTGGAATACCTCTCTGAATTTGTTGTTAAAATATCTATCTAGCTGCATTATTGGTTTATTTTCGAATTTTTGGTCAATATTTTGTAATTTTTTATGACCCCCGACCTGTCAAAATTTGCAAAAAATGGGTTTGCAGAAAAGTGACCAGATCCCAGCACTGCTTAGCCCAAACTTTTGAAATTTTTACCCGATTTAAAAGTGGAATACCTCTCTGAATTTGTTGTTAAAATATCTATCTAGCTGCATTATTGGTTTATTTTCGAATTTTTGGTCAATATTTTGTAATTTTTTATGACCCCCGACCTGTCAAAATTTGCAAAAAATGGGTTTGCAGAAAAGTGACCAGAACCCAGCACTGCTTAGCCCATAACTTTTGAAATTTTTACCCGATTTAAAAGTGGAATGCCTCTCTGAATTTGTTATTAAAATATCTATCTAGCTGCATCATTGGTTTATTTTCGAATTTTTGGTCAATATTTTGTAATTTTTTATGACCCCCGACCTGTCAAAATTTGCAAAAAATGGGTTTGCAGAAAAGTGACCATATCCCAGCACTGCTTAGCCCAAACTTTTGAAATTTTTACCCGATTTAAAAGTGGAATACCTCTCTGAATTTGTTATTCGAATATCTATCTAGCTGCATTATTGGTTTATTTTCGAATTTTTGGTCAATATTTTGTAGTTTTTTATGACCCCCGACCTGTCAAAATTTGCAAAAAATGGGCTTGCAGAAAAGTGACCAGATCCCAGCACTGCTTAGCCCATAACTTTTGAAATTTTTACCCGATTTAAAAGTGGAATACCTCTCTGAATTTGTTGTTAAAATATCTTTCTAGCTGCATTATTGGTTTATTTTCGAATTTTTGGTCAATATTTTGTAATTTTTTATGACCCCCGACCTGTCAAAATTTGCAAAAAAAATGGGTTTGCAGAAAAGTGACCAGATCCCAGCACTGCTTATCCCATAACTTTTGAAATTTTTACCCGATTTAAAAGTGGAATACCTCTCTGAATTTGTTATTCGAATATCTATCTAGCTGCATTATTGGTTTATTTTCAAATTTTTGGTCAATATTTTGTAGTTTTTTATGACCCCCGACCTGTCAAAATTTGCAAAAAATGGGTTCGCAGAAAAGTGACCAGAACCCAGCACTGCTTAGCCCATAACTTTTGAAATTTTTACCCGATTTAAAAGTGGAATACCTCTCTGAATTTGTTATTCGAATATCTATCTAGCTGCATTATTGGTTTATTTTCGAATTTTTGGTCAATATTTTGTAATTTTTTATGACCCCCAACCTGTCAAAATTTGCAAAAAATGGGTTTGCAGAAAAGTGACCAGATCCCACCACTGCTTAGCCCATAACTTTTGAAATTTTTACCCGATTTAAAAGTGGAATACCTCTCTGAATTTGTTATTCGAATATCTATCTAGCTGCATTATTGGTTTATTTTCGAATTTTTGGTCAATATTTTGTAATTTTTTATGACCCCCGACCTGTCAAAATTTGCAAAAAATGGGTTTGCAGAAAAGTGACCAGAACCCAGCACTGCTTAGCCCATAACTTTTGAAATTTTTACCCGATTTAAAAGTGGAATACCTCTCTGAATTCGTTATTAAAATATCTATCTAGCTGCATTATTGGTTTATTTTCGAATTTTTGGTCAATATTTTGTAGTTTTTTATGACCCCCGACCTGTCAAAATTTGCAAAAAATGGGTTTGCAGAAAAGTGACCAGATCCCAGCACTGCTTAGCCCATAACTTTTGAAATTTTTACCCGATTTAAAAGTGGAATGCCTCTCTGAATTTGTTGTTAAAATATCTATCTAGCTGCATTAATGGTTTATTTTCGAATTTTTGGTCAATATTTTGTAATTTTTTATGACCCCCGACCTGTCAAAATTTGCAAAAAATGGGTTTGCAGAAAAGTGACCAGATCCCAGCACTGCTTAGCCCAAACTTTTGAAATTTTTACCCGATTTAAAAGTGGAATGCCTCTCTGAATTTGTTGTTAAAATATCTATCTAGCTGCATTATTGGTTTATTTTCGAATTTTTGGTCAATATTTTGTAATTTTTTATGACCCCCGACCTGTCAAAATTTGCAAAAAATGGGTTTGCAGAAAAGTGGCCAGATCCCAGCACTGCTTAGCCCAAACTTTTGAAATTTTTACCCGATTTAAAAGTGGAATACCTCTCTGAATTTGTTATTCGAGTATCTATCTAGCTGCATTATTGGTTTATTTTCGAATTTTTGGTCAATATTTTGTAGTTTTTTATGACCCCCGACCTGTCAAAATTTGCAAAAAATGGGTTTGCAGAAAAGTGACCAGATCCCAGCACTGCTTAGCCCAAACTTTTGAAATTTTTACCCGATTTAAAAGTGGAATACCTCTCTGAATTTGTTGTTAAAATATCTATCAAGCTGCATTATTGGTTTATTTTCGAATTTTTGGTCAATATTTTGTAATTTTTTATGACCCCCGACCTGTCAAAATTTGCAAAAAATGGGTTTGCAGAAAAGTGACCAGATCCCAGCACTGCTTAGCCCAAACTTTTGAAATTTTTACCCGATTTAAAAGTGGAATACCTCTCTGAATTTGTTGTTAAAATATCTATCTAGCTACATCATTGGTTTATTTTCGAATTTTTGGTCAATATTTTGTAATTTTTTATGACCCCCGACCTGTCAAAATTTGCAAAAAATGGGTTTGCAGAAAAGTGACAAGATCTTAGCACTGCTTAGCCCATAACTTTTGAAATTTTTACCCGATTTAAAAGTGGAATACCTCTCTGAATTTGTTATTAAAATATCTATCTAGCTGCATTATTGGTTTATTTTCGAATTTTTGGTCAATCTTTTGTAGTTTTTTATGACCCCCGACCTGTCAAAATTTGCAAAAAATGGGTTTGCAGAAAAGTGACCAGATCCCAGCACTGCTTAGCCCAAACTTTTGAAATTTTTACCCGATTTAAAAGTGGAATGCCTCTCTGAATTTGTTGTTAAAATATCTATCTAGCTGCATTATTGGTTTATTTTCGAATTTTTGGTCAATATTTTGTAATTTTTTATGACCCCCGACCTGTCAAAATTTGCAAAAAATGGGTTTGCAGAAAAGTGACCAGATCCCAGCACTGCTTAGCCCAAACTTTTGAAATTTTTACCCGATTTAAAAGTGGAATACCTCTCTGAATTTGTTATTCGAGTATCTATCTAGCTGCATTATTGGTTTATTTTCGAATTTTTGGTCAATATTTTGTAGTTTTTTATGACCCCCGACCTGTCAAAATTTGCAAAAAATGGGTTTGCAGAAAAGTGACCAGATCCCAGCACTGCTTAGCCCAAACTTTTGAAATTTTTACCCGATTTAAAAGTGGAATACCTCTCTGAATTTGTTATTAAAATATCTATCTAGCTGCATTATTGGTTTATTTTCGAATTTTTGGTCAATATTTTGTAATTTTTTATGACCCCCGACCTGTCAAAATTTGCAAAAAATGGGTTTGCAGAAAAGTGACAAGATCTTAGCACTGCTTAGCCCATAACTTTTGAAATTTTTACCCGATTTAAAAGTGGAATACCTCTCTGAATTTGTTATTAAAATATCTATCTAGCTGCATTATTGGTTTATTTTCGAATTTTTGGTCAATCTTTTGTAGTTTTTTATGACCCCCGACCTGTCAAAATTTGCAAAAAATGGGTTTGCAGAAAAGTGACCAGATCCCAGCACTGCTTAGCCCATAACTTTTGAAATTCTTACCCGATTTAAAAGTGGAATACCTCTCTGAATTTGTTATTAAAATATCTATCTAGCTGCATTATTGGTTTATTTTCGAATTTTTGGTCAATATTTTGTAATTTTTTATGACCCCCGACCTGTCAAAATTTGCAAAAAATGGGTTTGCAGAAAAGTGACCAGATCCCAGCACTGCTTAGCCCATAACTTTTTAAATTTTTACCCGATTTAAAAGTGGAATACCTCTCTGAATTTGTTGTTAAAATATCTATCTAGCTGCATTATTGGTTTATTTTCGAATTTTTGGTCAATATTTTGTAATTTTTTATAACCCCCGACCTGTCAAAATTTGCAAAAAATGGGTTTGCAGAAAAGTGACCAGATCCCAGCACTGCTTAGCCCAAACTTTTGAAATTTTTACCCGATTTAAAAGTGGAATACCTCTCTGAATTTGTTGTTAAAATATCTATCTAGCTGCATTATTGGTTTATTTTCGAATTTTTGGTCAATATTTTGTCATTTTTTATGACCCCCGACCTGTCAAAATTTGCAAAAAATGGGTTTGCAGAAAAGTGACCAGATCCCAGCACTGCTTAGCCCAAACTTTTGAAATTTTTACCCGATTTAAAAGTGGAATACCTCTCTGAATTTGTTGTTAAAATATCTATCTAGCTGCATTATTGGTTTATTTTCGAATTTTTGGTCAATATTTTGTAGTTTTTTATGACCCCCGACCTGTCAAAATTTGCATAAAATGGGTTTGCAGAAAAGTGACCAGATCCCAGCACTGCTTAGCCCATAACTTTTGAAATTTTTACCCGATTTAAAAGTGGAATACCTCTCTGAATTTGTTGTTAAAATATCTTTCTAGCTGCATTATTGGTTTATTTTCGAGTTTTTGGTCAATATTTTGTAGTTTTTTATGACCCCCGACCTGTCAAAATTTGCAAAAAAAATGGGTTTGCAGAAAAGTGACCAGATCCCAGCACTGCTTATCCCATAACTTTTGAAATTTTTACCCGATTTAAAAGTGGAATGCCTCTCTGAATTTGTTATTAAAATATCTATCTAGCTACATCATTGGTTTATTTTCGAATTTTTGGTCAATGTTTCGTCATTTTTTATGACCCCCGACCTGTCAAAATTTGAAAAAAATGGGTTTGCAGAAAAGTGACCAGAACCCAGCACTGCTTAGCCCATAACTTTTGAAATTTTTACCCGATTTAAAAGTGGAA
This sequence comes from Drosophila ficusphila, assembly GCF_018152265.1. Classification (NCBI taxonomy): domain Eukaryota; kingdom Metazoa; phylum Arthropoda; class Insecta; order Diptera; family Drosophilidae; genus Drosophila; species Drosophila ficusphila. The sequence goes on from NW_025064172.1 coordinate 64,794, forward strand.
TGCCTCTCTGAATTTGTTATTAAAATATCTATCTAGCTACATCATTGGTTTATTTTCGAATTTTTGGTCAATGTTTCGTCATTTTTTATGACCCCCGACCTGTTAAAATTTGCAAAAAATGGGTTTGCAGAAAAGTGACCAGATCCCAGCACTGCTTAGCCCAAACTTTTGAAATTTTTACCCGATTTAAAAGTGGAATACCTCTCTGAATTTGTTATTCGAATATCTATCTAGCTGCATTATTGGTTTATTTTCAAATTTTTGGTCAATATTTTGTAGTTTTTTATGACCCCCGACCTGTCAAAATTTGCAAAAAATGGGTTTGCAGAAAAGTGACCAGATCCCAGCACTGCTTGACCCAAACTTTTGAAATTTTTACCCGATTTAAAAGTGGAATACCTCTCTGAATTTGTTGTTAAAATATCTATCTAGCTGCATTATTGGTTTATTTTCGAATTTTTGGTCAATATTTTGTAATTTTTTATGACCCCCGACCTGTCAAAATTTGCATAAAATGGGTTTGCAGAAAAGTGACCAGATCCCACCACTGCTTAGCCCATAACTTTTGAAATTTTTACCCGATTTAAAAGTGGAATACCTCTCTGAATTTGTTGTTAAAATATCTTTCTAGCTGCATTATTGGTTTATTTTCGAGTTTTTGGTCAATATTTTGTAGTTTTTTATGACCCCCGACCTGTCAAAATTTGCAAAAAAAATGGGTTTGCAGAAAAGTGACCAGATCCCAGCACTGCTTATCCCATAACTTTTGAAATTTTTACCCGATTTAAAAGTGGAATGCCTCTCTGAATTTGTTATTAAAATATCTATCTAGCTACATCATTGGTTTATTTTCGAATTTTTGGTCAATGTTTCGTCATTTTTTATGACCCCCGACCTGTCAAAATTTGAAAAAAATGGGTTTGCAGAAAAGTGACCAGAACCCAGCACTGCTTAGCCCATAACTTTTGAAATTTTTACCCGATTTAAAAGTGGAATGCCTCTCTGAATTTGTTATTAAAATATCTATCTAGCTACATCATTGGTTTATTTTCGAATTTTTGGTCAATGTTTCGTCATTTTTTATGACCCCCGACCTGTTAAAATTTGCAAAAAATGGGTTTGCAGAAAAGTGACCAGATCCCAGCACTGCTTAGCCCAAACTTTTGAAATTTTTACCCGATTTAAAAGTGGAATACCTCTCTGAATTTGTTATTCGAATATCTATCTAGCTGCATTATTGGTTTATTTTCAAATTTTTGGTCAATATTTTGTAGTTTTTTATGACCCCCGACCTGTCAAAATTTGCAAAAAATGGGTTTGCAGAAAAGTGACCAGATCCCAGCACTGCTTGACCCAAACTTTTGAAATTTTTACCCGATTTAAAAGTGGAATACCTCTCTGAATTTGTTGTTAAAATATCTATCTAGCTGCATTATTGGTTTATTTTCGAATTTTTGGTCAATATTTTGTAATTTTTTATGACCCCCGACCTGTCAAAATTTGCAAAAAATGGGTTTGCAGAAAAGTGACCAGATCCCAGCACTGCTTAGCCCAAACTTTTGAAATTTTTACCCGATTTAAAAGTGGAATACCTCTCTGAATTTGTTATTAAAATATCTATCTAGCTGCATTATTGGTTTATTTTCGAATTTTTGGTCAATATTTTGTAATTTTTTATGACCCCCGACCTGTCAAAATTTGCAAAAAATGGGTTTGCAGAAAAGTGACCAGATCCCAGCACTGCTTAGCCCAAACTTTTGAAATTTTTACCCGATTTAAAAGTGGAATACCTCTCTGAATTTGTCGTTAAAATATCTATCTAGCTGCATTATTGGTTTATTTTCGAATTTTTGGTCAATATTTTGTAATTTTTTATGACCCCCGACCTGTTAAAATTTGCAAAAAATGGGTTTGCAGAAAAGTGACCAGATCCCAGCACTGCTTAGCCCAAACTTTTGAAATTTTTACCCGATTTAAAAGTGGAATACCTCTCTGAATTTGTTGTTAAAATATCTATCTAGCTGCATTATTGGTTTATTTTCGAATTTTTGGTCAATATTTTGTAATTTTTTATAACCCCCGACCTGTCAAAATTTGCAAAAAATGGGTTTGCAGAAAAGTGACCAGATCCCAGCACTGCTTAGCCCAAACTTTTGAAATTTTTACCCGATTTAAAAGTGGAATACCTCTCTGAATTTGTTGTTAAAATATCTATCTAGCTGCATTATTGGTTTATTTTCGAATTTTTGGTCAATATTTTGTAGTTTTTTATGACCCCCGACCTGTCAAAATTTGCATAAAATGGGTTTGCAGAAAAGTGACCAGATCCCACCACTGCTTAGCCCATAACTTTTGAAATTTTTACCCGATTTAAAAGTGGAATACCTCTCTGAATTTGTTGTTAAAATATCTTTCTAGCTGCATTATTGGTTTATTTTCGAGTTTTTGGTCAATATTTTGTAGTTTTTTATGACCCCCGACCTGTCAAAATTTGCAAAAAAAATGGGTTTGCAGAAAAGTGACCAGATCCCAGCACTGCTTATCCCATAACTTTTGAAATTTTTACCCGATTTAAAAGTGGAATGCCTCTCTGAATTTGTTATTAAAATATCTATCTAGCTACATCATTGGTTTATTTTCGAATTTTTGGTCAATGTTTCGTCATTTTTTATGACCCCCGACCTGTCAAAATTTGAAAAAAATTGGTTTGCAGAAAAGTGACCAGAACCCAGCACTGCTTAGCCCATAACTTTTGAAATTTTTACCCGATTTAAAAGTGGAATGCCTCTCTGAATTTGTTATTAAAATATCTATCTAGCTACATCATTGGTTTATTTTCGAATTTTTGGTCAATGTTTCGTCATTTTTTATGACCCCCGACCTGTTAAAATTTGCAAAAAATGGGTTTGCAGAAAAGTGACCAGATCCCAGCACTGCTTAGCCCAAACTTTTGAAATTTTTACCCGATTTAAAAGTGGAATACCTCTCTGAATTTGTTATTCGAATATCTATCTAGCTGCATTATTGGTTTATTTTCAAATTTTTGGTCAATATTTTGTAGTTTTTTATGACCCCCGACCTGTCAAAATTTGCAAAAAATGGGTTTGCAGAAAAGTGACCAGATCCCAGCACTGCTTAGCCCAAACTTTTGAAATTTTTACCCGATTTAAAAGTGGAATACCTCTCTGAATTTGTTATTAAAATATCTATCTAGCTGCATTATTGGTTTATTTTCGAATTTTTGGTCAATATTTTGTAATTTTTTATGACCCCCGACCTGTCAAAATTTGCAAAAAATGGGTTTGCAGAAAAGTGACCAGATCCCAGCACTGCTTAGCCCAAACTTTTGAAATTTTTACCCGATTTAAAAGTGGAATACCTCTCTGAATTTGTTGTTAAAATATCTATCTAGCTGCATTATTGGTTTATTTTCGAATTTTTGGTCAATATTTTGTAATTTTTTATGACCCCCGACCTGTCAAAATTTGCAAAAAATGGGTTTGCAGAAAAGTGACCAGATCCCAGCACTGCTTAGCCCAAACTTTTGAAATTTTTACCCGATTTAAAAGTGGAATACCTCTCTGAATTTGTTATTAAAATATCTATCTAGCTGCATTATTGGTTTATTTTCGAATTTTTGGTCAATATTTTGTAATTTTTTATGACCCCCGACCTGTCAAAATTTGCAAAAAATGGGTTTCCAGAAAAGTGACCAGATCCCAGCACTGCTTAGCCCAAACTTTTGAAATTTTTACCCGATTTAAAAGTGGAATACGTCTCTGAATTTGTTGTTAAAATATCTTTCTAGCTGCATTATTGGTTTATTTTCGAATTTTTGGTCAATATTTTGTAATTTTTTTATGACCCCCGACCTGTCAAAATTTGCAAAAAATGGGTTTGCAGAAAAGTGACCAGATCCCAGCACTGCTTAGCCCAAACTTTTGAAATTTTTACCCGATTTAAAAGTGGAATACCTCTCTGAATTTGTTGTTAAAATATCTATCTAGCTGCATTATTGGTTTATTTTCGAATTTTTGGTCAATATTTTGTAATTTTTTATGACCCCCGACCTGTCAAAATTTGCAAAAAATGGGTTTGCAGAAAAGTGACCAGATCCCAGCACTGCTTAGCCCAAACTTTTGAAATTTTTACCCGATTTAAAAGTGGAATACCTCTCTGAATTTGTTGTTAAAATATCTATCTAGCTGCATTATTGGTTTATTTTCGAATTTTTGGTCAATATTTTGTAATTTTTTATGACCCCCGACCTGTCAAAATTTGCAAAAAATGGGTTTGCAGAAAAGTGACCAGATCCCAGCACTGCTTAGCCCAAACTTTTGAAATTTTTACCCGATTTAAAAGTGGAATACCTCTCTGAATTTGTTGTTAAAATATCTATCTAGCTGCATTATTGGTTTATTTTCGAATTTTTGGTCAATATTTTGTAATTTTTTATGACCCCCGACCTGTCAAAATTTGCAAAAAATGGGTTTCCAGAAAAGTGACCAGATCCCAGCACTGCTTAGCCCAAACTTTTGAAATTTTTACCCGATTTAAAAGTGGAATACCTCTCTGAATTTGTTGTTAAAATATCTATCTAGCTGCATTATTGGTTTATTTTCGAATTTTTGGTCAATATTTCGTCGTTTTTTATGACCCCCGACCTGTCAAAATTTGCATAAAATGGGTTTGCAGAAAAGTGACCAGATCCCACCACTGCTTAGCCCATAACTTTTGAAATTTTTACCCGATTTAAAAGTGGAATACCTCTCTGAATTTGTTATTAAAATATCTTTCTAGCTGCATTATTGGTTTATTTTCGAGTTTTTGGTCAATATTTTGTAGTTTTTTATGACCCCCGACCTGTCAAAATTTGCAAAAAAAATGGGTTTGCAGAAAAGTGACCAGATCCCAGCACTGCTTATCCCATAACTTTTGAAATTTTTACCCGATTTAAAAGTGGAATGCCTCTCTGAATTTGTTATTAAAATATCTATCTAGCTACATCATTGGTTTATTTTCGAATTTTTGGTCAATGTTTCGTCATTTTTTATGACCCCCGACCTGTCAAAATTTGAAAAAAATGGGTTTGCAGAAAAGTGACCAGAACCCAGCACTGCACAGTGGTCGGGCTTGTATGGAACCGCGGCCATAAATACTTCTAGTTGTGCTATCGCTATGAAACTTTCACAAAAAATCTATAAAAATATTATAAATACAATATAAAAAAATTGACCGGATCGTACCACTATATCCTATAGCTTCCATAGGAACGATTGGATCAGTGCAGTCCTAAAATCACTTTTTATGGTCAGATCAGGCTAATATTTTTTATATATATTTATTTTACTTCACTCTTATCAACAATATAGCCGTTTTTTATAATATTCGCTTCTATACCTTAAATCAATTTTGTTCGCCTTTCGACGGCGCTACCCACTTCGCTGCACCATACAGTAAAAACATATAATCGTGAGAATACACACTTATAAGAAAAACCTATTCAATTTTTAATCAAGGGAATAAACAAAAAGAAAAAAGAAATAAAAGAAAAAATAAATCAATAAATGAAAAACGGTTAATAAACACAAACTCAAAAGACGAAGACAGAGCAAGACGACGAACAGCACAACAAGCACACGAGCGAAAACAAATTTTTGTAGTGCAAAACTGACCCTGAAAAAGTAAAGACGGTGTTAGAATTTTTACGATTTTAGGCACATCTGCAAATTTCTGCAAAAAAAAATTACACATTTATTACCTAAAAAGCCAGTCAAACACATTGGTATACAACTTAATTGTGGATTTTTGTGGCATCACTACTAAAACTTTAGCTAAACATAAAAAAGACGTTCAAAATATAGACAAAAAACATGTATTATTTCAAATTTATATAACAAGAACAGTTTAGCAAGCACGTTTTTTTATAATATCTCAAATTTTAGAAAATACCTTCAACTTCAAAATCCATTAAAAATATTTTAAATTTGGACACGTAATAAATGAACTGACCTCTTCAAAGTTCGGTTTTGCTATGAAATGTTCGCGATGCGCGCAAGCTGCGCTGTGCAAATGAACACCTTCTTACAACTTTAATTCTATTTTTAAAAAGAACCGTTAGTTTTACAGAAAAAAAAGTTTGCCATCAAGAAGTTTGGACAATTTAGAAACGATTTGTTTACTTTTCGTACATTTTTGTTGTTATGACTTTTTTTATTTTTGGCCTATGGGCGCAACCACTGTGCACTGCTTAGCCCATAACTTTTGAAATTTTTACCCGATTTAAAAGTGGAATGCCTCTCTGAATTTGTTATTAAAATATCTATCTAGCTACATCATTGGTTTATTTTCGAATTTTTGGTCAATGTTTCGTCATTTTTTATGACCCCCGACCTGTTAAAATTTGCAAAAAATGGGTTTGCAGAAAAGTGACCAGATCCCAGCACTGCTTAGCCCAAACTTTTGAAATTTTTACCCGATTTAAAAGTGGAATACCTCTCTGAATTTGTTATTCGAATATCTATCTAGCTGCATTATTGGTTTATTTTCAAATTTTTGGTCAATATTTTGTAGTTTTTTATGACCCCCGACCTGTCAAAATTTGCAAAAAATGGGTTTGCAGAAAAGTGACCAGATCCCAGCACTGCTTAGCCCAAACTTTTGAAATTTTTACCCGATTTAAAAGTGGAATACCTCTCTGAATTTGTTATTAAAATATCTATCTAGCTGCATTATTGGTTTATTTTCGAATTTTTGGTCAATAGTTTGTAATTTTTTATGACCCCCGACCTGTCAAAATTTGCAAAAAATGGGTTTGCAGAAAAGTGACCAGATCCCAGCACTGCTTAGCCCAAACTTTTGAAATTTTTACCCGATTTAAAAGTGGAATACCTCTCTGAATTTGTTGTTAAAATATCTATCTAGCTGCATTATTGGTTTATTTTCGAATTTTTGGTCAATATTTTGTAATTTTTTATGACCCCCGACCTGTCAAAATTTGCAAAAAATGGGTTTGCAGAAAAGTGACCAGATCCCAGCACTGCTTAGCCCAAACTTTTGAAATTTTTACCCGATTTAAAAGTGGAATACCTCTCTGAATTTGTTATTAAAATATCTATCTAGCTGCATTATTGGTTTATTTTCGAATTTTTGGTCAATATTTTGTAATTTTTTATGACCCCCGACCTGTCAAAATTTGCAAAAAATGGGTTTCCAGAAAAGTGACCAGATCCCAGCACTGCTTAGCCCAAACTTTTGAAATTTTTACCCGATTTAAAAGTGGAATACGTCTCTGAATTTGTTGTTAAAATATCTTTCTAGCTGCATTATTGGTTTATTTTCGAATTTTTGGTCAATATTTTGTAATTTTTTTATGACCCCCGACCTGTCAAAATTTGCAAAAAATGGGTTTGCAGAAAAGTGACCAGATCCCAGCACTGCTTAGCCCAAACTTTTGAAATTTTTACCCGATTTAAAAGTGGAATACCTCTCTGAATTTGTTATTCGAATATCTATCTAGCTGCATTATTGGTTTATTTTCAAATTTTTGGTCAATATTTTGTAGTTTTTTATGACCCCCGACCTGTCAAAATTTGCAAAAAATGGGTTTGCAGAAAAGTGACCAGATCCCAGCACTGCTTAGCCCAAACTTTTGAAATTTTTACCCGATTTAAAAGTGGAATACGTCTCTGAATTTGTTGTTAAAATATCTTTCTAGCTGCATTATTGGTTTATTTTCGAATTTTTGGTCAATGTTTCGTCATTTTTTATGACCCCCGACCTGTCAAAATTTGAAAAAAATGGGTTTGCAGAAAAGTGACCAGAACCCAGCACTGCTTAGCCCATAACTTTTGAAATTTTTACCCGATTTAAAAGTGGAATGCCTCTCTGAATTTGTTATTAAAATATCTATCTAGCTACATCATTGGTTTATTTTCGAATTTTTGGTCAATGTTTCGTCATTTTTTATGACCCCCGACCTGTTAAAATTTGCAAAAAATGGGTTTGCAGAAAAGTGACCAGATCCCAGCACTGCTTAGCCCAAACTTTTGAAATTTTTACCCGATTTAAAAGTGGAATACCTCTCTGAATTTGTTATTCGAATATCTATCTAGCTGCATTATTGGTTTATTTTCAAATTTTTGGTCAATATTTTGTAGTGTTTTATGACCCCCGACCTGTCAAAATTTGCAAAAAATGGGTTTGCAGAAAAGTGACCAGATCCCAGCACTGCTTAGCCCAAACTTTTGAAATTTTTACCCGATTTAAAAGTGGAATACCTCTCTGAATTTGTTATTAAAATATCTATCTAGCTGCATTATTGGTTTATTTTCGAATTTTTTGGTCAATAGTTTGTAATTTTTTATGACCCCCGACCTGTCAAAATTTGCAAAAAATGGGTTTGCAGAAAAGTGACCAGATCCCAGCACTGCTTAGCCCAAACTTTTGAAATTTTTACCCGATTTAAAAGTGGAATACCTCTCTGAATTTGTTGTTAAAATATCTATCTAGCTGCATTATTGGTTTATTTTCGAATTTTTGGTCAATATTTTGTAATTTTTTATGACCCCCGACCTGTCAAAATTTGCAAAAAATGGGTTTGCAGAAAAGTGACCAGATCCCAGCACTGCTTAGCCCAAACTTTTGAAATTTTTACCCGATTTAAAAGTGGAATACCTCTCTGAATTTGTTATTAAAATATCTATCTAGCTGCATTATTGGTTTATTTTCGAATTTTTGGTCAATATTTTGTAATTTTTTATGACCCCCGACCTGTCAAAATTTGCAAAAAATGGGTTTCCAGAAAAGTGACCAGATCCCAGCACTGCTTAGCCCAAACTTTTGAAATTTTTACCCGATTTAAAAGTGGAATACGTCTCTGAACTTGTTGTTAAAATATCTTTCTAGCTGCATTATTGGTTTATTTTCGAATTTTTGGTCAATATTTTGTAATTTTTTTATGACCCCCGACCTGTCAAAATTTGCAAAAAATGGGTTTGCAGAAAAGTGACCAGATCCCAGCACTGCTTAGCCCAAACTTTTGAAATTTTTACCCGATTTAAAAGTGGAATACCTCTCTGAATTTGTTGTTAAAATATCTATCTAGCTGCATTATTGGTTTATTTTCGAATTTTTGGTCAATATTTTGTAATTTTTTATGACCCCCGACCTGTCAAAATTTGCAAAAAATGGGTTTGCAGAAAAGTGACCAGATCCCAGCACTGCTTAGCCCAAACTTTTGAAATTTTTACCCGATTTAAAAGTGGAATACCTCTCTGAATTTGTTGTTAAAATATCTATCTAGCTGCATTATTGGTTTATTTTCGAATTTTTGGTCAATATTTTGTAATTTTTTATGACCCCCGACCTGTCAAAATTTGCAAAAAATGGGTTTGCAGAAAAGTGACCAGATCCCAGCACTGCTTAGCCCAAACTTTTGAAATTTTTACCCGATTTAAAAGTGGAATACCTCTCTGAATTTGTTGTTAAAATATCTATCTAGCTGCATTATTGGTTTATTTTCGAATTTTTGGTCAATATTTTGTAATTTTTTATGACCCCCGACCTGTCAAAATTTGCAAAAAATGGGTTTCCAGAAAAGTGACCAGATCCCAGCACTGCTTAGCCCAAACTTTTGAAATTTTTACCCGATTTAAAAGTGGAATACCTCTCTGAATTTGTTGTTAAAATATCTATCTAGCTGCATTATTGGTTTATTTTCGAATTTTTGGTCAATATTTTGTAGTTTTTTATGACCCCCGACCTGTCAAAATTTGCATAAAATGGGTTTGCAGAAAAGTGACCAGATCCCACCACTGCTTAGCCCATAACTTTTGAAATTTTTACCCGATTTAAAAGTGGAATACCTCTCTGAATTTGTTGTTAAAATATCTTTCTAGCTGCATTATTGGTTTATTTTCGAGTTTTTGGTCAATATTTTGTAGTTTTTTATGACCCCCGACCTGTCAAAATTTGCAAAAAAATGGGTTTGCAGAAAAGTGACCAGATCCCAGCACTGCTTATCCCATAACTTTTGAAATTTTTACCCGATTTAAAAGTGGAATGCCTCTCTGAATTTGTTATTAAAATATCTATCTAGCTACATCATTGGTTTATTTTCGAATTTTTGGTCAATATTTTTTAATTTTTTATGACCCCCGACCTGTCAAAATTTGAAAAAATGGGTTTGCAGAAAAGTGACCAGATCCCAGCACTGCTTAGCCCAAACTTTTGAAATTTTTACCCGATTTAAAAGTGGAATACCTCTCTGAATTTGTTATTCGAATATCTATCTAGCTGCATTATTGGTTTTTTTTCGAATTTTTGGTCAATATTTTGTAGTTTTTTATGACCCCCGACCTGTCAAAATTTGCAAAAAATGGGTTTGCAGAAAAGTGACCAGATCCCACCACTGCTTAGCCCATAACTTTTGAAATTTTTACCCGATTTAAAAGTGGAATACCTCTCTGAATTTGTTGTTAAAATATCTATCTAGCTGCATTATTGGTTTATTTTCGAATTTTTGGTCAATATTTTGTAGTTTTTTATGACCCCCGACCTGTCAAAATTTGCAAAAAATGGGTTTGCAGAAAAGTGACCAGATCCCAGCACTGCTTAGCCCAAACTTTTGAAATTTTTACCCGATTTAAAAGTGGAATACCTCTCTGAATTTGTTGTTAAAATATCTTTCTAGCTGCATTATTGGTTTATTTTCGAGTTTTTGGTCAATATTTTGTAGTTTTTTATGACCCCCGACCTGTCAAAATTTGCAAAAAATGGGTTTCCAGAAAAGTGACCAGATCCCAGCACTGCTTAGCCCAAACTTTTGAAATTTTTACCCGATTTAAAAGTGGAATACCTCTCTGAATTTGTTGTTAAAATATCTTTCTAGCTGCATTATTGGTTTATTTTCGAATTTTTGGTCAATATTTTGTAATTTTTTTATGACCCCCGACCTGTCAAAATTTGCAAAAAATGGGTTTGCAGAAAAGTGACCAGATCCCAGCACTGCTTAGCCCAAACTTTTGAAATTTTTATCCGATTTAAAAGTGGAATACCTCTCTGAATTTGTTATTAAAATATCTATCTAGCTGCATTATTGGTTTATTTTCGAATTTTTGGTCAATATTTTGTAATTTTTTATGACCCCCGACCTGTCAAAATTTGCAAAAAATGGGTTTGCAGAAAAGTGACCAGATCCCAGCACTGCTTAGCCCAAACTTTTGAAATTTTTACCCGATTTAAAAGTGGAATACCTCTCTGAATTTGTTATTAAAATATCTATCTAGCTGCATTATTGGTTTATTTTCGAATTTTTGGTCAATATTTTGTAATTTTTTATGACCCCCGACCTGTCAAAATTTGCAAAAAATGGGTTTCCAGAAAAGTGACCAGATCCCAGCACTGCTTAGCCCAAACTTTTGAAATTTTTACCCGATTTAAAAGTGGAATACGTCTCTGAATTTGTTGTTAAAATATCTTTCTAGCTGCATTATTGGTTTATTTTCGAATTTTTGGTCAATATTTTGTAATTTTTTTATGACCCCCGACCTGTCAAAATTTGCAAAAAATGGGTTTGCAGAAAAGTGACCAGATCCCAGCACTGCTTAGCCCAAACTTTTGAAATTTTTACCCGATTTAAAAGTGGAATACCTCTCTGAATTTGTTGTTAAAATATCTATCTAGCTGCATTATTGGTTTATTTTCGAATTTTTGGTCAATATTTTGTAATTTTTTATGACCCCCGACCTGTCAAAATTTGCAAAAAATGGGTTTGCAGAAAAGTGACCAGATCCCAGCACTGCTTAGCCCAAACTTTTGAAATTTTTACCCGATTTAAAAGTGGAATACCTCTCTGAATTTGTTGTTAAAATATCTATCTAGCTGCATTATTGGTTTATTTTCGAATTTTTGGTCAATATTTTGTAATTTTTTATGACCCCCGACCTGTCAAAATTTGCAAAAAATGGGTTTGCAGAAAAGTGACCAGATCCCAGCACTGCTTAGCCCAAACTTTTGAAATTTTTACCCGATTTAAAAGTGGAATACCTCTCTGAATTTGTTGTTAAAATATCTATCTAGCTGCATTATTGGTTTATTTTCGAATTTTTGGTCAATATTTTGTAATTTTTTATGACCCCCGACCTGTCAAAATTTGCAAAAAATGGGTTTCCAGAAAAGTGACCAGATCCCAGCACTGCTTAACCCAAACTTTTGAAATTTTTACCCGATTTAAAAGTGGAATACCTCTCTGAATTTGTTGTTAAAATATCTATCTAGCTGCATTATTGGTTTATTTTCGAATTTTTGGTCAATATTTTGTAGTTTTTTATGACCCCCGACCTGTCAAAATTTGCATAAAATGGGTTTGCAGAAAAGTGACCAGATCCCACCACTGCTTAGCCCATAACTTTTGAAATTTTTACCCGATTTAAAAGTGGAATACCTCTCTGAATTTGTTGTTAAAATATCTTTCTAGCTGCATTATTGGTTTATTTTCGAGTTTTTGGTCAATATTTTGTAGTTTTTTATGACCCCCGACCTGTCAAAATTTGCAAAAAAATGGGTTTGCAGAAAAGTGACCAGATCCCAGCACTGCTTATCCCATAACTTTTGAAATTTTTACCCGATTTAAAAGTGGAATGCCTCTCTGAATTTGTTATTAAAATATCTATCTAGCTACATCATTGGTTTATTTTCGAATTTTTGGTCAATATTTTTTAATTTTTTATGACCCCCGACCTGTCAAAATTTGAAAAAAATGGGTTTGCAGAAAAGTGACCAGATCCCAGCACTGCTTAGCCCAAACTTTTGAAATTTTTACCCGATTTAAAAGTGGAATACCTCTCTGAATTTGTTATTCGAATATCTATCTAGCTGCATTATTGGTTTTTTTTCGAATTTTTGGTCAATATTTTGTAGTTTTTTATGACCCCCGACCTGTCAAAATTTGCAAAAAATGGGTTTGCAGAAAAGTGACCAGATCCCACCACTGCTTAGCCCATAACTTTTGAAATTTTTACCCGATTTAAAAGTGGAATACCTCTCTGAATTTGTTGTTAAAATATCTATCTAGCTGCATTATTGGTTTATTTTCGAATTTTTGGTCAATATTTTGTAGTTTTTTATGACCCCCGACCTGTCAAAATTTGCAAAAAATGGGTTTGCAGAAAAGTGACCAGATCCCAGCACTGCTTAGCCCATAACTTTTGAAATTTTTACCCGATTTAAAAGTGGAATACCTCTCTGAATTTGTTGTTAAAATATCTTTCTAGCTGCATTATTGGTTTATTTTCGAGTTTTTGGTCAATATTTTGTAGTTTTTTATGACCCCCGACCTGTCAAAATTTGCAAAAAATGGGTTTGCAGAAAAGTGACCAGATCCCAGCACTGCTTAGCCCATAACTTTTGAAATTTTTACCCGATTTAAAAGTGGAATGCCTCTCTGAATTTGTTATTAAAATATCTATCTAGCTACATCATTGGTTTATTTTCGAATTTTTGGTCAATGTTTCGTCATTTTTTATGACCCCCGACCTGTCAAAATTTGAAAAAAATGGGTTTGCAGAAAAGTGACCAGAACCCAGCACTGCTTAGCCCATAACTTTTGAAATTTTTACCCGATTTAAAAGTGGAATGCCTCTCTGAATTTGTTATTAAAATATCTATCTAGCTACATCATTGGTTTATTTTCGAATTTTTGGTCAATGTTTCGTCATTTTTTATGACCCCCGACCTGTCAAAATTTGCAAAAAATGGGTTTGCAGAAAAGTGACCAGATCCCAGCACTGCTTAGCCCAAACTTTTGAAATTTTTACCCGATTTAAAAGTGGAATACCTCTCTGAATTTGTTATTCGAATATCTATCTAGCTGCATTATTGGTTTATTTTCGAATTTTTGGTCAATATTTTGTAGTTTTTTATGACCCCCGACCTGTCAAAATTTGCAAAAAATGGGTTTGCAGAAAAGTGACCAGATCCCAGCACTGCTTAGCCCAAACTTTTGAAATTTTTACCCGATTTAAAAGTGGAATACCTCTCTGAATTTGTTATTAAAATATCTATCTAGCTGCATTATTGGTTTATTTTCGAATTTTTGGTCAATATTTTGTAATTTTTTATGACCCCCGACCTGTCAAAATTTGCAAAAAATGGGTTTGCAGAAAAGTGACCAGATCCCAGCACTGCTTAGCCCAAACTTTTGAAATTTTTACCCGATTTAAAAGTGGAATACCTCTCTGAATTTGTTGTTAAAATATCTATCTAGCTGCATTATTGGTTTATTTTCGAATTTTTGGTCAATATTTTGTAATTTTTTATGACCCCCGACCTGTCAAAATTTGCAAAAAATGGGTTTGCAGAAAAGTGACCAGAACCCAGCACTGCTTAGCCCATAACTTTTGAAATTTTTACCCGATTTAAAAGTGGAATGCCTCTCTGAATTTGTTATTAAAATATCTATCTAGCTACATCATTGGTTTATTTTCGAATTTTTGGTCAATGTTTCGTCATTTTTTATGACCCCCGACCTGTCAAAATTTGCAAAAAATGGGTTTGCAGAAAAGTGACCAGATCCCAGCACTGCTTAGCCCAAACTTTAGAAATTTTTACCCGATTTAAAAGTGGAATACCTCTCTGAATTTGTTATTCGAATATCTATCTAGCTGCATTATTGGTTTATTTTCGAATTTTTGGTCAATATTTTGTAGTTTTTTATGACCCCCGACCTGTCAAAATTTGCAAAAAATGGGTTTGCAGAAAAGTGACCAGATCCCAGCACTGCTTAGCCCACTGCTTTGAAATTTTTACCCGATTTAAAAGTGGAATACCTCTCTGAATTTGTTATTAAAATATCTATCTAGCTGCATTATTGGTTTATTTTCGAATTTTTGGTCAATATTTTGTAATTTTTTATGACCCCCGACCTGTCAAAATTTGCAAAACATGGGTTTGCAGAAAAGTGACCAGATCCCAGCACTGCTTAGCCCAAACTTTTGAAATTTTTACCCGATTTAAAAGTGGAATACCTCTCTGAATTTGTTGTTAAAATATCTATCTAGCTGCATTATTGGTTTATTTTCGAATTTTTGGTCAATATTTTGTAGTTTTTTATGACCCCCGACTTGTTAAAATTTGCAAAAAATGGGTTTGCAGAAAAGTGACCAGAACCCAGCACTGCTTAGCCCATAACTTTTGAAATTTTTACCCGATTTAAAAGTGGAATGCCTCTCTGAATTTGTTATTAAAATATCTATCTAGCTGCATTATTGGTTTATTTTCGAATTTTTGGTCAATATTTTGTAATTTTTTATGACCCCTGACCTGTCAAAATTTGCAAAAAATGGGTTTGCAGAAAAGTGACCAGATCCCAGCACTGCTTAGCCCAAACTTTTGAAATTTTTACCCGATTTAAAAGTGGAATACCTCTCTGAATTTGTTGTTAAAATATCTATCTAGCTGCATTATTGGTTTATTTTCGAATTTTTGGTCAATATTTTGTAATTTTTTATGACCCCCGACCTGTCAAAATTTGCAAAAAATGGGTTTGCAGAAAAGTGACCAGAACCCAGCACTGCTTAGCCCATAACTTTTGAAATTTTTACCCGATTTAAAAGTGGAATGCCTCTCTGAATTTGTTATTAAAATATCTATCTAGCTGCATTATTGGTTTATTTTCGAATTTTTGGTCAATATTTTGTAATTTTTTATGACCCCTGACCTGTCAAAATTTGCAAAAAATGGGTTTGCAGAAAAGTGACCAGATCCCAGCACTGCTTAGCCCAAACTTTTGAAATTTTTACCCGATTTAAAAGTGGAATACCTCTCTGAATTTGTTATTCGAATATCTATCTAGCTGCATTATTGGTTTATTTTCGAATTTTTGGTCAATGTTTCGTCATTTTTTATGACCCCCGACCTGTCAAAATTTGCAAAAAATGGGTTTGCAGAAAAGTGACCAGATCCCAGCACTGCTTAGCCCAAACTTTTGAAATTTTTACCCGATTTAAAAGTGGAATACCTCTCTGAATTTGTTATCGAATATCTATCTAGCTGCATTATTGGTTTATTTTCGAATTTTTGGTCAATATTTTGTAGTTTTTTATGACCCCCGACCTGTCAAAATTTGCAAAAAATGGGTTTGCAGAAAAGTGACCAGATCCCAGCACTGCTTAGCCCAAACTTTTGAAATTTTTACCCGATTTAAAAGTGGAATACCTCTCTGAATTTGTTATTAAAATATCTATCTAGCTGCATTATTGGTTTATTTTCGAATTTTTGGTCAATATTTTGTAGTTTTTTATGACCCCCGACCTGTCAAAATTTGCAAAAAAATGGGTTTGCAGAAAAGTGACCAGATCCCAGCACTGCTTAGCCCATAACTTTTGAAATTTTTACCCGATTTAAAAGTGGAATGCCTCTCTGAATTTGTTATTAAAATATCTATCTAGCTACATCATTGGTTTATTTTCGAATTTTTGGTCAATATTTTGTAGTTTTTTATGACCCCCGACCTGTCAAAATTTGCAAAAAATGGGTTTGCAGAAAAGTGACCAGATCCCAGCACTGCTTAGCCCATAACTTTTGAAATTTTTACCCGATTTAAAAGTGGAATGCCTCTCTGAATTTGTTATTAAAATATCTATCTAGCTACATCATTGGTTTATTTTCGAATTTTTGGTCAATGTTTCGTCATTTTTTATGACCCCCGACCTGTCAAAATTTGCAAAAAATGGGTTTGCAGAAAAGTGACCAGATCCCAGCACTGCTTAGCCCAAACTTTTGAAATTTTTACCCGATTTAAAAGTGGAATACCTCTCTGAATTTGTTATTCGAATATCTATCTAGCTGCATTATTGGTTTATTTTCGAATTTTTGGTCAATATTTTGTAGTTTTTTATGACCCCCGACCTGTCAAAATTTGCAAAAAATGGGTTTGCAGAAAAGTGACCAGATCCCAGCACTGCTTAGCCCAAACTTTTGAAATTTTTACCCGATTTAAAAGTGGAATACCCCTCTGAATTTGTTATTAAAATATCTATCTAGCTGCATTATTGGTTTATTTTCGAATTTTTGGTCAATATTTTGTAATTTTTTATGACCCCCGACCTGTCAAAATTTGCAAAAAATGGGTTTGCAGAAAAGTGACCAGATCCCAGCACTGCTTAGCCCAAACTTTTGAAATTTTTACCCGATTTAAAAGTGGAATACCTCTCTGAATTTGTTGTTAAAATATCTATCTAGCTGCATTATTGGTTTATTTTCGAATTTTTGGTCAATATTTTGTAATTTTTTATGACCCCCGACCTGTCAAAATTTGCAAAAAATGGGTTTGCAGAAAAGTGACCAGAACCCAGCACTGCTTAGCCCATAACTTTTGAAATTTTTACCCGATTTAAAAGTGGAATGCCTCTCTGAATTTGTTATTAAAATATCTATCTAGCTACATCATTGGTTTATTTTCGAATTTTTGGTCAATGTTTCGTCATTTTTTATGACCCCCGACCTGTAAAAATTTGCAAAAAATGGGTTTGCAGAAAAGTGACCAGATCCCAGCACTGCTTAGCCCAAACTTTAGAAATTTTTACCCGATTTAAAAGTGGAATACCTCTCTGAATTTGTTATTCGAATATCTATCTAGCTGCATTATTGGTTTATTTTCGAATTTTTGGTCAATATTTTGTAGTTTTTTATGACCCCCGACCTGTCAAAATTTGCAAAAAATGGGTTTGCAGAAAAGTGACCAGATCCCAGCACTGCTTAGCCCACTGCTTTGAAATTTTTACCCGATTTAAAAGTGGAATACCTCTCTGAATTTGTTATTAAAATATCTATCTAGCTGCATTATTGGTTTATTTTCGAATTTTTGGTCAATATTTTGTAATTTTTTATGACCCCCGACCTGTCAAAATTTGCAAAACATGGGTTTGCAGAAAAGTGACCAGATCCCAGCACTGCTTAGCCCAAACTTTTGAAATTTTTACCCGATTTAAAAGTGGAATACCTCTCTGAATTTGTTGTTAAAATATCTATCTAGCTGCATTATTGGTTTATTTTCGAATTTTTGGTCAATATTTTGTAGTTTTTTATGACCCCCGACTTGTTAAAATTTGCAAAAAATGGGTTTGCAGAAAAGTGACCAGAACCCAGCACTGCTTAGCCCATAACTTTTGAAATTTTTACCCGATTTAAAAGTGGAATGCCTCTCTGAATTTGTTATTAAAATATCTATCTAGCTGCATTATTGGTTTATTTTCGAATTTTTGGTCAATATTTTGTAATTTTTTATGACCCCTGACCTGTCAAAATTTGCAAAAAATGGGTTTGCAGAAAAGTGACCAGATCCCAGCACTGCTTAGCCCAAACTTTTGAAATTTTTACCCGATTTAAAAGTGGAATACCTCTCTGAATTTGTTGTTAAAATATCTATCTAGCTGCATTATTGGTTTATTTTCGAATTTTTGGTCAATATTTTGTAATTTTTTATGACCCCCGACCTGTCAAAATTTGCAAAAAATGGGTTTGCAGAAAAGTGACCAGAACCCAGCACTGCTTAGCCCATAACTTTTGAAATTTTTACCCGATTTAAAAGTGGAATGCCTCTCTGAATTTGTTATTAAAATATCTATCTAGCTACATCATTGGTTTATTTTCGAATTTTTGGTCAATGTTTCGTCATTTTTTATGACCCCCGACCTGTAAAAATTTGCAAAAAATGGGTTTGCAGAAAAGTGGCCAGATCCCAGCACTGCTTAGCCCAAACTTTTGAAATTTTTACCCGATTTAAAAGTGGAATACCTCTCTGAATTTGTTATTCGAATATCTATCTAGCTGCATTATTGGTTTATTTTCGAATTTTTGGTCAATATTTTGTAGTTTTTTATGACCCCCGACCTGTCAAAATTTGCAAAAAATGGGTTTGCAGAAAAGTGACCAGATCCCAGCACTGCTTAGCCCAAACTTTTGAAATTTTTACCCGATTTAAAAGTGGAATACCTCTCTGAATTTGTTATTAAAATATCTATCTAGCTGCATTATTGGTTTATTTTCGAATTTTTGGTCAATATTTTGTAGTTTTTTATGACCCCCGACCTGTCAAAATTTGCAAAAAAATGGGTTTGCAGAAAAGTGACCAGATCCCAGCACTGCTTAGCCCATAACTTTTGAAATTTTTACCCGATTTAAAAGTGGAATGCCTCTCTGAATTTGTTATTAAAATATCTATCTAGCTACATCATTGGTTTATTTTCGAATTTTTGGTCAATATTTTGTAGTTTTTTATGACCCCCGACCTGTCAAAATTTGCAAAAAATGGGTTTGCAGAAAAGTGACCAGATCCCAGCACTGCTTAGCCCATAACTTTTGAAATTTTTACCCGATTTAAAAGTGGAATGCCTCTCTGAATTTGTTATTAAAATATCTATCTAGCTACATCATTGGTTTATTTTCGAATTTTTGGTCAATGTTTCGTCATTTTTTATGACCCCCGACCTGTCAAAATTTGCAAAAAATGGGTTTGCAGAAAAGTGACCAGATCCCAGCACTGCTTAGCCCAAACTTTTGAAATTTTTACCCGATTTAAAAGTGGAATACCTCTCTGAATTTGTTATTCGAATATCTATCTAGCTGCATTATTGGTTTATTTTCGAATTTTTGGTCAATATTTTGTAGTTTTTTATGACCTCCGACCTGTCAAAATTTGCAAAAAATGGGTTTGCAGAAAAGTGACCAGATCCCAGCACTGCTTAGCCCAAACTTTTGAAATTTTTATCCGATTTAAAAGTGGAATACCTCTCTGAATTTGTTATTAAAATATCTATCTAGCTGCATTATTGGTTTATTTTCGAATTTTTGGTCAATATTTTGTAATTTTTTATGACCCCCGACCTGTCAAAATTTGCAAAAAATGGGTTTGCAGAAAAGTGACCAGATCCCAGCACTGCTTAGCCCAAACTTTTGAAATTTTTACCCGATTTAAAAGTGGAATACCTCTCTGAATTTGTTGTTAAAATATCTATCTAGCTGCATTATTGGTTTATTTTCGAATTTTTGGTCAATATTTTGTAATTTTTTATGACCCCCGACCTGTCAAAATTTGCAAAAAATGGGATTGCAGAAAAGTGACCAGAACCCAGCACTGCTTAGCCCATAACTTTTGAAATTTTTACCCGATTTAAAAGTGGAATGCCTCTCTGAATTTGTTATTAAAATATCTATCTAGCTACATCATTGGTTTATTTTCGAATTTTTGGTCAATGTTTCGTCATTTTTTATGACCCCCGACCTGTCAAAATTTGCAAAAAATGGGTTTGCAGAAAAGTGACCAGATCCCAGCACTGCTTAGCCCAAACTTTAGAAATTTTTACCCGATTTAAAAGTGGAATACCTCTCTGAATTTGTTATTCGAATATCTATCTAGCTGCATTATTGGTTTATTTTCGAATTTTTGGTCAATATTTTGTAGTTTTTTATGACCCCCGACCTGTCAAAATTTGCAAAAAATGGGTTTGCAGAAAAGTGACCAGATCCCAGCACTGCTTAGCCCACTGCTTTGAAATTTTTACCCGATTTAAAAGTGGAATACCTCTCTGAATTTGTTATTAAAATATCTATCTAGCTGCATTATTGGTTTATTTTCGAATTTTTGGTCAATATTTTGTAATTTTTTATGACCCCCGACCTGTCAAAATTTGCAAAAGATGGGTTTGCAGAAAAGTGACCAGATCCCAGCACTGCTTAGCCCAAACTTTTGAAATTTTTACCCGATTTAAAAGTGGAATACCTCTCTGAATTTGTTGTTAAAATATCTATCTAGCTGCATTATTGGTTTATTTTCGAATTTTTGGTCAATATTTTGTAGTTTTTTATGACCCCCGACTTGTTAAAATTTGCAAAAAATGGGTTTGCAGAAAAGTGACCAGAACCCAGCACTGCTTAGCCCATAACTTTTGAAATTTTTACCCGATTTAAAAGTGGAATGCCTCTCTGAATTTGTTATTAAAATATCTATCTAGCTGCATTATTGGTTTATTTTCGAATTTTTGGTCAATATTTTGTAATTTTTTATGACCCCTGACCTGTCAAAATTTGCAAAAAATGGGTTTGCAGAAAAGTGACCAGATCCCAGCACTGCTTAGCCCAAACTTTTGAAATTTTTACCCGATTTAAAAGTGGAATACCTCTCTGAATTTGTTGTTAAAATATCTATCTAGCTGCATTATTGGTTTATTTTCGAATTTTTGGTCAATATTTTGTAATTTTTTATGACCCCCGACCTGTCAAAATTTGCAAAAAATGGGTTTGCAGAAAAGTGACCAGAACCCAGCACTGCTTAGCCCATAACTTTTGAAATTTTTACCCGATTTAAAAGTGGAATGCCTCTCTGAATTTGTTATTAAAATATCTATCTAGCTACATCATTGGTTTATTTTCGAATTTTTGGTCAATGTTTCGTCATTTTTTATGACCCCCGACCTGTCAAAATTTGCAAAAAATGGGTTTGCAGAAAAGTGACCAGATCCCAGCACTGCTTAGCCCAAACTTTTGAAATTTTTACCCGATTTAAAAGTGGAATACCTCTCTGAATTTGTTATTCGAATATCTATCTAGCTGCATTATTGGTTTATTTTCGAATTTTTGGTCAATATTTTGTAGTTTTTTATGACCCCCGACCTGTCAAAATTTGCAAAAAATGGGTTTGCAGAAAAGTGACCAGATCCCAGCACTGCTTAGCCCAAACTTTTGAAATTTTTACCCGATTTAAAAGTGGAATACCTCTCTGAATTTGTTATTAAAATATCTATCTAGCTGCATTATTGGTTTATTTTCGAATTTTTGGTCAATATTTTGTAATTTTTTATGACCCCCGACCTGTCAAAATTTGCAAAAAATGGGTTTGCAGAAAAGTGACCAGATCCCAGCACTGCTTAGCCCAAACTTTTGAAATTTTTACCCGATTTTAAAGTGGAATACCTCTCTGAATTTGTTGTTAAAATATCTATCTAGCTGCATTATTGGTTTATTTTCGAATTTTTGGTCAATATTTTGTAATTTTTTATGACCCCCGACCTGTCAAAATTTGCAAAAAATGGGTTTGCAGAAAAGTGACCAGATCCCAGCACTGCTTAGCCCAAACTTTAGAAATTTTT
>NW_025064173.1:0-29293 GCF_018152265.1 Drosophila ficusphila
ATATTTTGTAGTTTTTTATGACCCCCGACCTGTCAAAATTTGCAAAAAATGGGTTTGCAGAAAAGTGACCAGATCCCAGCACTGCTTAGCCCAAACTTTTGAAATTTTTACCCGATTTAAAAGTGGAATACCTCTCTGAATTTGTTGTTAAAATATCTATCTAGCTGCATTATTGGTTTATTTTCGAATTTTTGGTCAATGTTTCGTCATTTTTTATGACCCCCGACCTGTCAAAATTTGCAAAAAATGGGTTTGCAGAAAAGTGACCAGATCCCAGCACTGCTTAGCCCAAACTTTTGAAATTTTTACCCGATTTAAAAGTGGAATACCTCTCTGAATTTGTTATTCGAATATCTATCTAGCTGCATTATTGGTTTATTTTCGAATTTTTGGTCAATATTTTGTAGTTTTTTATGACCCCCGACCTGTCAAAATTTGCAAAAAATGGGTTTGCAGAAAAGTGACCAGATCCCAGCACTGCTTAGCCCATAACTTTTGAAATTTTTACCCGATTTAAAAGTGGAATACCTCTCTGAATTTGTTATTAGAATATCTATCTAGCTGCATTATTGGTTTATTTTCGAATTTTTGGTCAATATTTTTTAATTTTTTATGACCCCCGACCTGTCAAAATTTGCAAAAAATGGGTTTGCAGAAAAGTGACCAGATCCCAGCACTGCTTAGCCCAAACTTTTGAAATTTTTACCCGATTTAAAAGTGGAATACCTCTCTGAATTTGTTATTAAAATATCTATCTAGCTGCATTATTGGTTTATTTTCGAATTTTTGGTCAATATTTTGTAATTTTTTATGACCCCCGACCTGTCAAAATTTGCAAAAAATGGGTTTGCAGAAAAGTGACCAGATCCCAGCACTGCTTAGCCCAAACTTTTGAAATTTTTACCCGATTTAAAAGTGGAATACCTCTCTGAATTTGTTGTTAAAATATCAATCTAGCTGCATTATTGGTTTATTTTCGAATTTTTGGTCAATATTTTGTAGTTTTTTATGACCCTCGACCTGTCAAAATTTGCAAAAAAATGGGTTTGCAGAAAAGTGACCAGATCCCAGCACTGCTTATCCCATAACTTTTGAAATTTTTACCCGATTTAAAAGTGGAATGCCTCTCTGAATTTGTTATTAAAATATCTATATAGCTACATCATTGGTTTATTTTCGAATTTTTGGTCAATGTTTCGTCATTTTTTATGACCCCCGACCTGTCAAAATTTGCAAAAAATGGGTTTGCAGAAAAGTGACCAGATCCCAGCACTGCTTAGCCCATAACTTTTGAAATTTTTACCCGATTTAAAAGTGGAATACCTCTCTGAATTTGTTATTCGAATATCTATCTAGCTGCATTATTGGTTTATTTTCGAATTTTTGGTCAATATTTTGTAATTTTTTATGACCCCCGACCTGTCAAAATTTGCAAAAAAATGGGTTTGCAGAAAAGTGACCAGAACCCAGCACTGCTTAGCCCATAACTTTTGAAATTTTTACCTGATTTAAAAGTGGAATACCTCTCTGAATTTGTTATTAAAATATCTATCTAGCGGCATTATTGGTTTATTTTCGAATTTTTGGTCAATATTTTGTAGTTTTTTATGACCCCCGACCTGTCAAAATTTGCAAAAAATGGGTTTGCAGAAAAGTGACCAGATCCCATCACTGCTTATCCCAAACCTTTTGAAATTTTTACCCGATTTAAAAGTGGAATACCTCTCTGAATTTGCTATTAAAATATCTATCTAGCTGCATTATTGGTTTATTTTCGAATTTTTGGTCAATATTTTGTAATTTTTTCTGACCCCCGACCTGTCAAAATTTGCAAAAAATGGGTTTGCAGAAAGGTGACCAGATCCCAGCACTGCTTAGCCCATAACTTTTGAAATTTTTACCCGATTTAAAAGTGGAATACCTCTCTGAATTTGTTGTTAAAATATCTATCTAGCTGCATTATTGGTTTATTTTCGAATTTTTGGTCAATATTTTGTAATTTTTTATGACCCCCGACCTGTCAAAATTTGCAAAAAAATGGGTTTGCAGAAAAGTGACCAGATCCCAGCACTGCTTATCCCATAACTTTTGAAATTTTTACCCGATTTAAAAGTGGAATGCCTCTCTGAATTTGTTATTAAAATATCTATCTAGCTACATCATTGGTTTATTTTCGAATTTTTGGTCAATGTTTCGTCATTTTTTATGACCCCCAACCTGTCAAAATTTGCAAAAAATGGGTTTGCAGAAAAGTGACCAGATCCCAGCACTGCTTAGCCCAAACTTTTGAAATTTTTACCCGATTTAAAAGTGGAATACCTCTCTGAATTTGTTATTCGAATATCTATCTAGCTGCATTATTGGTTTATTTTCGAATTTTTGGTCAATATTTTGTAGTTTTTTATGACCCCGACCTGTCAAAATTTGCAAAAAATGGGTTTGCAGAAAAGTGACCAGATCCCAGCACTGCTTAGCCCAAACTTTTGAAATTTTTACCCGATTTAAAAGTGGAATACCTCTCTGAATTTGTTATTAAAATATCTATCTAGCTGCATTATTGGTTAATTTTTGAATTTTTGGTCAATATTTTGTAATTTTTTATGACCCCCGACCTGTCAAAATTTGCAAAAAATGGGTTTGCAGAAAAAGTGACCAGATCCCAGCACTGCTTAGCCCAAACTTTTGAAATTTTTACCCGATTTAAAAGTGGAATACCTCTCTGAATTTGTTGTTAAAATATCTATCTAGCTGCATTATTGGTTTATTTTCGAATTTTTGGTCAATATTTTGTAGTTTTTTATGACCCCCGACCTGTCAAAATTTGCAAAAAATGGGTTTGCAGAAAAGTGACCAGATCCCAGCACTGCTTAGCCCAAACTTTTGAAATTTTTACCCGATTTAAAAGTGGAATACCTCTCTGAATTTGTTGTTAAAATATCTATCTAGCTGCATTATTGGTTTATTTTCGAATTTTTGGTCAATGTTTCGTCATTTTTTATGACCCCCGACCTGTCAAAATTTGCAAAAAATGGGTTTGCAGAAAAGTGACCAGATCCCAGCACTGCTTAGCCCAAACTTTTGAAATTTTTACCCGATTTAAAAGTGGAATACCTCTCTGAATTTGTTATTCGAATATCTATCTAGCTGCATTATTGGTTTATTTTCGAATTTTTGGTCAATATTTTGTAATTTTATATGACATCCGACCTGTCAAAATTTGCAAAAAATGGGTTTGCAGAAAAGTGACCAGAACCCAGCACTGCTTAGCCCATAACTTTTGAAATTTTTACCCGATTTAAAAGTGGAATACCTCTCTGAATTTGTTATTAAAATATCTATCTAGCGGCATTATTGGTTTATTTTCGAATTTTTGGTCAATATTTTGTAGTTTTTTATGACCCCCGACCTGTCAAAATTTGCAAAAAATGGGTTTGCAGAAAAGTGACCAGATCCCATCACTGCTTATCCCAAACCTTTTGAAATTTTTACCCGATTTAAAAGTGGAATACCTCTCTGAATTTGCTATTAAAATATCTATCTAGCTGCATTATTGGTTTATTTTCGAATTTTTGGTCAATATTTTGTAATTTTTTATGACCCCCGACCTGTCAAAATTTGCAAAAAAATGGGTTTGCAGAAAAGTGACCAGATCCCAGCACTGCTTATCCCATAACTTTTGAAATGTTTACCCGATTTAAAAGTGGAATGCCTCTCTGAATTTGTTATTAAAATATCTATCTAGCTACATCATTGGTTTATTTTCGAATTTTTGGTCAATATTTTTTAATTTTTTATGACCCCCGACCTGTCAAAATTTGCAAAAAATGGGTTTGCAGAAAAGTGACCAGATCCCAGCACTGCTTAGCCCAAACTTTTGAAATTTTTACCCGATTTAAAAGTGGAATACCTCTCTGAATTTGTTGTTAAAATATCTATCTAGCTGCATTATTGGTTTATTTTCGAATTTTTGGTCAATATTTTGTAGTTTTTTATGACCCCCGACCTGTCAAAATTTGCAAAAAATGGGTTTGCAGAAAAGTGACCAGATCCCAGCACTGCTTAGCCCAAACTTTTGAAATTTTTACCCGATTTAAAAGTGGAATACCTCTCTGAATTTGTTGTTAAAATATCTATCTAGCTGCATTATTGGTTTATTTTCGAATTTTTGGTCAATGTTTCGTCATTTTTTATGACCCCCGACCTGTCAAAATTTGCAAAAAATGGGTTTGCAGAAAAGTGACCAGATCCCAGCACTGCTTAGCCCAAACTTTTGAAATTTTTACCCGATTTAAAAGTGGAATACCTCTCTGAATTTGTTATTCGAATATCTATCTAGCTGCATTATTGGTTTATTTTCGAATTTTTGGTCAATATTTTGTAGTTTTTTATGACCCCCGACCTGTCAAAATTTGCAAAAAATGGGTTTGCAGAAAAGTGACCAGATCCCAGCACTGCTTAGCCCATAACTTTTGAAATTTTTACCCGATTTAAAAGTGGAATACCTCTCTGAATTTGTTATTAGAATATCTATCTAGCTGCATTATTGGTTTATTTTCGAATTTTTGGTCAATATTTTTTAATTTTTTATGACCCCCGACCTGTCAAAATTTGCAAAAAATGGGTTTGCAGAAAAGTGACCAGATCCCAGCACTGCTTAGCCCAAACTTTTGAAATTTTTACCCGATTTAAAAGTGGAATACCTCTCTGAATTTGTTATTAAAATATCTATCTAGCTGCATTATTGGTTTATTTTCGAATTTTTGGTCAATATTTTGTAATTTTTTATGACCCCCGACCTGTCAAAATTTGCAAAAAATGGGTTTGCAGAAAAGTGACCAGATCCCAGCACTGCTTAGCCCAAACTTTTGAAATTTTTACCCGATTTAAAAGTGGAATACCTCTCTGAATTTGTTGTTAAAATATCAATCTAGCTGCATTATTGGTTTATTTTCGAATTTTTGGTCAATATTTTGTAGTTTTTTATGACCCCCGACCTGTCAAAATTTGCAAAAAAATGGGTTTGCAGAAAAGTGACCAGATCCCAGCACCAGCACTGCTTATCCCATAACTTTTGAAATTTTTACCCGATTTAAAAGTGGAATGCCTCTCTGAATTTGTTATTAAAATATCTATCTAGCTACATCATTGGTTTATTTTCGAATTTTTGGTCAATGTTTCGTCATTTTTTATGACCCCCGACCTGTCAAAATTTGCAAAAAATGGGTTTGCAGAAAAGTGACCAGATCCCAGCACTGCTTAGCCCATAACTTTTGAAATTTTTACCCGATTTAAAAGTGGAATACCTCTCTGAATTTGTTATTCGAATATCTATCTAGCTGCATTATTGGTTTATTTTCGAATTTTTGGTCAATATTTTGTAATTTTATATGACATCCGACCTGTCAAAATTTGCAAAAAATGGGTTTGCAGAAAAGTGACCAGAACCCAGCACTGCTTAGCCCATAACTTTTGAAATTTTTACCTGATTTAAAAGTGGAATACCTCTCTGAATTTGTTATTAAAATATCTATCTAGCGGCATTATTGGTTTATTTTCGAATTTTTTGGTCAATATTTTGTAGTTTTTTATGACCCCCGACCTGTCAAAATTTGCAAAAAATGGGTTTGCAGAAAAGTGACCAGATCCCAGCACTGCTTATCCCAAACCTTTTGAAATTTTTACCCGATTTAAAAGTGGAATACCTCTCTGAATTTGCTATTAAAATATCTATCTAGCTGCATTATTGGTTTATTTTCGAATTTTTGGTCAATATTTTGTAATTTTTTCTGACCCCCGACCTGTCAAAATTTGCAAAAAATGGGTTTGCAGAAAGGTGACCAGATCCCAGCACTGCTTAGCCCATAACTTTTGAAATTTTTACCCGATTTAAAAGTGGAATACCTCTCTGAATTTGTTGTTAAAATATCTATCTAGCTGCATTATTGGTTTATTTTCGAATTTTTGGTCAATATTTTGTAATTTTTTATGACCCCCGACCTGTCAAAATTTGCAAAAAAATGGGTTTGCAGAAAAGTGACCAGATCCCAGCACTGCTTATCCCATAACTTTTGAAATTTTTACCCGATTTAAAAGTGGAATGCCTCTCTGAATTTGTTATTAAAATATCTATCTAGCTACATCATTGGTTTATTTTCGAATTTTTGGTCAATGTTTCGTCATTTTTTATGACCCCCAACCTGTCAAAATTTGCAAAAAATGGGTTTGCAGAAAAGTGACCAGATCCCAGCACTGCTTAGCCCAAACTTTTGAAATTTTTACCCGATTTAAAAGTGGAATACCTCTCTGAATTTGTTATTCGAATATCTATCTAGCTGCATTATTGGTTTATTTTCGAATTTTTGGTCAATATTTTGTAGTTTTTTATGACCCCGACCTGTCAAAATTTGCAAAAAATGGGTTTGCAGAAAAGTGACCAGATCCCAGCACTGCTTAGCCCAAACTTTTGAAATTTTTACCCGATTTAAAAGTGGAATACCTCTCTGAATTTGTTATTAAAATATCTATCTAGCTGCATTATTGGTTAATTTTTGAATTTTTGGTCAATATTTTGTAATTTTTTATGACCCCCGACCTGTCAAAATTTGCAAAAAATGGGTTTGCAGAAAAGTGACCAGATCCCAGCACTGCTTAGCCCAAACTTTTGAAATTTTTACCCGATTTAAAAGTGGAATACCTCTCTGAATTTGTTGTTAAAATATCTATCTAGCTGCATTATTGGTTTATTTTCGAATTTTTGGTCAATATTTTGTAGTTTTTTATGACCCCCGACCTGTCAAAATTTGCAAAAAATGGGTTTGCAGAAAAGTGACCAGATCCCAGCACTGCTTAGCCCAAACTTTTGAAATTTTTACCCGATTTAAAAGTGGAATACCTCTCTGAATTTGTTGTTAAAATATCTGTCTAGCTGCATTATTGGTTTATTTTCGAATTTTTGGTCAATATTTTGTAATTTTTTATGACCCCCGACCTGTCAAAATTTGCAAAAAATGGGTTTGCAGAAAAGTGACCAGATCCCAGCACTGCTTAGCCCAAACTTTTGAAATTTTTACCCGATTTAAAAGTGGAATACCTCTCTGAATTTGTTGTTAAAATATCTATCTAGCTGCATTATTGGTTTATTTTCGAATTTTTGGTCAATATTTTGTAGTTTTTTATGACCCCCGACCTGTCAAAATTTGCAAAAAAATGGGTTTGCAGAAAAGTGACCAGATCCCAGCACTGCTTATCCCATAACTTTTGAAATTTTTACCCGATTTAAAAGTGGAATGCCTCTCTGAATTTGTTATTAAAATATCTATCTAGCTACATCATTGGTTTATTTTCGAATTTTTGGTCAATGTTTCGTCATTTTTTATGACCCCCGACCTGTCAAAATTTGCAAAAAATGGGTTTGCAGAAAAGTGACCAGATCCC
This sequence comes from Drosophila ficusphila, assembly GCF_018152265.1. Classification (NCBI taxonomy): domain Eukaryota; kingdom Metazoa; phylum Arthropoda; class Insecta; order Diptera; family Drosophilidae; genus Drosophila; species Drosophila ficusphila. Next base: position 7,435 of record NW_025064173.1, read on the forward strand.
AGCACTGCTTAGCCCATAACTTTTGAAATTTTTACCCGATTTAAAAGTGGAATACCTCTCTGAATTTGTTATTCGAATATCTATCTAGCTGCATTATTGGTTTATTTTCGAATTTTTGGTCAATATTTTGTAATTTTATATGACATCCGACCTGTCAAAATTTGCAAAAAATGGGTTTGCAGAAAAGTGACCAGAACCCAGCACTGCTTAGCCCATAACTTTTGAAATTTTTACCTGATTTAAAAGTGGAATACCTCTCTGAATTTGTTATTAAAATATCTATCTAGCGGCATTATTGGTTTATTTTCGAATTTTTGGTCAATATTTTGTAGTTTTTTATGACCCCCGACCTGTCAAAATTTGCAAAAAATGGGTTTGCAGAAAAGTGACCAGATCCCATCACTGCTTATCCCAAACCTTTTGAAATTTTTACCCGATTTAAAAGTGGAATACCTCTCTGAATTTGCTATTAAAATATCTATCTAGCTGCATTATTGGTTTATTTTCGAATTTTTGGTCAATATTTTGTAATTTTTTCTGACCCCCGACCTGTCAAAATTTGCAAAAAATGGGTTTGCAGAAAGGTGACCAGATCCCAGCACTGCTTAGCCCATAACTTTTGAAATTTTTACCCGATTTAAAAGTGGAATGCCTCTCTGAATTTGTTATTAAAATATCTATCTAGCTACATCATTGGTTTATTTTCGAATTTTTGGTCAATGTTTCGTCATTTTTTATGACCCCCGACCTGTCAAAATTTGCAAAAAATGGGTTTGCAGAAAAGTGACTAGATCCCAGCACCAGCACTGCTTAGCCCAAACTTTTGAAATTTTTACCCGATTTAAAAGTGGAATACCTCTCTGAATTTGTTATTCGAATATCTATCTAGCTGCATTATTGGTTTATTTTCGAATTTTTGGTCAATATTTTGTAATTTTTTATGACCCCCGACCTGTCAAAATTTGCAAAAAATGGGTTTGCAGAAAAGTGACCAGAACCCAGCACTGCTTAGCCCATAACTTTTGAAATTTTTACCCGATTTAAAAGTGGAATACCTCTCTGAATTTGTTATTAAAATATCTATCTAGCTGCATTATTGGTTTATTTTCGAATTTTTGGTCAATATTTTGTAGTTTTTTATGACCCCGACCTGTCAAAATTTGCAAAAAATGGGTTTGCAGAAAAGTGACCAGATCCCAGCACTGCTTAGCCCAAACTTTTGAAATTTTTACCCGATTTAAAAGTGGAATACCTCTCTGAATTTGTTATTAAAATATCTATCTAGCTGCATTATTGGTTAATTTTTGAATTTTTGGTCAATATTTTGTAATTTTTTATGACCCCCGACCTGTCAAAATTTGCAAAAAATGGGTTTGCAGAAAAGTGACCAGATCCCAGCACTGCTTAGCCCAAACTTTTGAAATTTTTACCCGATTTAAAAGTGGAATACCTCTCTGAATTTGTTGTTAAAATATCTATCTAGCTGCATTATTGGTTTATTTTCGAATTTTTGGTCAATATTTTGTAGTTTTTTATGACCCCCGACCTGTCAAAATTTGCAAAAAATGGGTTTGCAGAAAAGTGACCAGATCCCAGCACTGCTTAGCCCAAACTTTTGAAATTTTTACCCGATTTAAAAGTGGAAAACCTCTCTGAATTTGTTGTTAAAATATCTGTCTAGCTGCATTATTGGTTTATTTTCGACTTTTTGGTCAATATTTTGTAATTTTTTATGACCCCCGACCTGTCAAAATTTGCAAAAAAATGGGTTTGCAGAAAAGTGACCAGATCCCAGCACTGCTTATCCCATAACTTTTGAAATTTTTACCCGATTTAAAAGTGGAATGCCTCTCTGAATTTGTTATTAAAATATCTATCTAGCTACATCATTGGTTTATTTTCGAATTTTTGGTCAATGTTTCGTCATTTTTTATGACCCCCGACCTGTCAAAATTTGCAAAAAATGGGTTTGCAGAAAAGTGACTAGATCCCAGCACCAGCACTGCTTAGCCCAAACTTTTGAAATTTTTACCCGATTTAAAAGTGGAATACCTCTCTGAATTTGTTATTCGAATATCTATCTAGCTGCATTATTGGTTTATTTTCGAATTTTTGGTCAATATTTTGTAATTTTTTATGACCCCCGACCTGTCAAAATTTGCAAAAAATGGGTTTGCAGAAAAGTGACCAGAACCCAGCACTGCTTAGCCCATAACTTTTGAAATTTTTACCCGATTTAAAAGTGGAATACCTCTCTGAATTTGTTATTAAAATATCTATCTAGCTGCATTATTGGTTTATTTTCGAATTTTTGGTCAATATTTTGTAGTTTTTTATGACCCCCGACCTGTCAAAATTTGCAAAAAATGGGTTTGCAGAAAAGTGACCAGATCCCAGCACTGCTTAGCCCATAACTTTTGAAATTTTTACCCGACTTAAAAGTGGAATACCTCTCTGAATTTGTTGTTAAAATATCTATCTAGCTGCATTATTGGTTTATTTTCGAATTTTTGGACAATATTTTGTAGTTTTTTATGACCCCCGACCTGTCAAAATTTGCAAAAAATGGGTTTGCAGAAAAGTGACCAGATCACAGCACTGCTTAGCCCAAACTTTTGAAATTTTTACCCGATTTAAAAGTGGAATACCTCTTTGAATTTGTTATTCGAATATCTATCTAGCTGCATTATTGGTTTATTTTCGAATTTTTTGGTCAATATTTTGTAGTTTTTTATGACCCCCGACCTGTCAAAATTTGCAAAAAATGGGTTTGCAGAAAAGTGACCAGATCCCAGCACTGCTTAGCCCAAACTTTTGAAATTTTTACCCGATTTAAAAGTGGAATACCTCTCTGAATTTGTTGTTAAAATATCTGTCTAGCTGCATTATTGGTTTATTTTCGAATTTTTTGGTCAATATTTTGTAATTTTTTATGACCCCCGACCTGTCAAAATTTGCAAAAAATGGGTTTGCAGAAAAGTGACCAGATCCCAGCACTGCTTAGCCCAAACTTTTGAAATTTTTACCTGATTTAAAAGTGGTATACATCTCTGAATTTGTTGTTAAAATATCTATCTAGCTGCATTATTGGTTTATTTTCGAATTTTTGGTCAATATTTTGTAATTTTTTATGACCCCCGACCTGTCAAAATTTGCAAAAAATGGGTTTGCAGAAAAGTGACCAGATCCCAGCACTGCTTAGCCCAAACTTTTGAAATTTTTACCCGATTTAAAAGTGGAATACCTCTCTGAATTTGTTATTCGAATATCTATCTAGCTGCATTAATGGTTTATTTTCGAATTTTTGGTCAATATTTCGTCATTTTTTATGACCCCCGACCTGTCAAAATTTGCATAAAATGGGTTTGCAGAAAAGTGACCAGATCCCAGCACTGCTTAGCCCAAACTTTTGAAATTTTTACCCGATTTAAAAGTGGAATACCTCTCTGAATTTGTTATTAAAATATCTATCTAGCTGCATTATTGGTTTATTTTCGAATTTTTGGTCAATATTTTGTAATTTTTTATGACCCCCGACCTGTCAAAATTTGCAAAAAATGGGTTTGCAGAAAAGTGACCAGATCCCAGCACTGCTTAGCCCAAACTTTTGAAATTTTTACCCGATTTAAAAGTGGAATACCTCTCTGAATTTGTTATTCGAATATCTATCTAGCTACATCATTGGTTTATTTTCGAATTTTTGGTCAATATTTTGTAATTTTTTATGACCCCCGACCTGTCAAAATTTGCAAAAAATGGGTTTGCAGAAAAGTGACCAGAACCCAGCACTGCTTAGCCCAAACTTTTGAAATTTTTACCCGATTTAAAAGTGGAATACCTCTCTGAATTTGTTATTAAAATATCTATCTAGCTACATCATTGGTTTATTTTCGAATTTTTGGTCAATGTTTCGTCATTTTTTATGACCCCCGACCTGTTAAAATTTGCAAAAAATGGGTTTGTAGAAAAGTGACCAGATCCCAGCACTGCTTAGCCCAAACTTTTGAAATTTTTACCCGATTTAAAAGTGGAATACCTCTTTGAATTTGTTATTCGAATATCTATCTAGCTGCATTATTGGTTTATGTTCGAATTTTTGGTCAATATTTTGTAGTTTTTTATGACCCCCGACCTGTCAAAATTTGCAAAAAATGGGTTTGCAGAAAAGTGACCAGATTCCAGCACTGCTTAGCCCAAACCTTTTGAAATTTTTACCCGATTTAAAAGTGGAATACCTCTCTGAATTTGTTGTTAAAATATCTATCTAGCTGCATTATTGGTTTATTTTCGAATTTTTGGTCAATATTTTGTAATTTTTTATGACCCCCGACCTGTCAAAATTTGCAAAAAATGGGTTTGCAGAAAAGTGACCAGATCCCAGCACTGCTTAGCCCAAACTTTTGAAATTTTTACCTGATTTAAAAGTGGTATACATCTCTGAATTTGTTGTTAAAATATCTATCTAGCTGCATTATTGGTTTATTTTCGAATTTTTGGTCAATATTTTGTAATTTTTTATGACCCCCGACCTGTCAAAATTTGCAAAAAAATGGGTTTGCAGAAAAGTGACCAGAACCCAGCACTGCTTAGCCCATAACTTTTGAAATTTTTACCCGATTTAAAAGTGGAATGCCTCTCTGAATTTGTTACTAAAATATCTATCTAGCTACATCATTGGTTTATTTTCGAATTTTTGGTCAATGTTTCGTCATTTTTTATGACCCCCGACCTGTCAAAATTTGCAAAAAAATGGGTTTGCAGAAAAGTGACCAGATCCCAGCACTGCTTAGCCCAAACTTTTGAAATTTTTACCCGATTTAAAAGTGGAATACCTCTCTGAATTTGTTATTCGAATATCTATCTAGCTGCATTATTGGTTTATTTTCAAATTTTTGGTCAATATTTTGTAGTTTTTTATGACCCCCGACCTGTCAAAATTTGCAAAAAATGGGTTTGCAGAAAAGTGACCAGAACCCAGCACTGCTTAGCCCAAACTTTTGAAATTTTTACCCGATTTAAAAGTGGAATACCTCTCTGAATTTGTTATTAAAATATCTATCTAGCTACATCATTGGTTTATTTTCGAATTTTTGGTCAATGTTTCGTCATTTTTTATGACCCCCGACCTGTTAAAATTTGCAAAAAATGGGTTTGCAGAAAAGTGACCAGATCCCAGCACTGCTTAGCCCAAACTTTTGAAATTTTTACCCGATTTAAAAGTGGAATACCTCTTTGAATTTGTTATTCGAATATCTATCTAGCTGCATTATTGGTTTATTTTCGAATTTTTGGTCAATATTTTGTAGTTTTTTATGACCCCCGACCTGTCAAAATTTGCAAAAAATGGGTTTGCAGAAAAGTGACCAGATCCCAGCACTGCTTAGCCCAAACTTTTGAAATTTTTACCCGATTTAAAAGTGGAATACCTCTCTGAATTTGTTGTTAAAATATCTATCTAGCTGCATTATTGGTTTATTTTCGAATTTTTGGTCAATATTTTGTATTTTTTATGACCCCCGACCTGTCAAAATTTGCAAAAAATGGGTTTGCAGAAAAGTGACCAGATCCCAGCACTGCTTAGCCCAAACTTTTGAAATTTTTACCCGATTTAAAAGTGGAATACCTCTCTGAATTTGTTGTTAAAATATCTATCTAGCTGCATTATTGGTTTATTTTCGAATTTTTGGTCAATGTTTCGTCATTTTTTATGACCACCGACCTGTCAAAATTTGCAAAAAATGGGTTTGCAGAAAAGTGACCAGATCCCAGCACTGCTTAGCCCAAACTTTTGAAATTTTTACCCGATTTAAAAGTGGAATACCTCTCTGAATTTGTTATTAAAATATCTATCTAGCTACATCATTGGTTTATTTTCGAATTTTTGGTCAATGTTTCGTCATTTTTTATGACCCCCGACCTGTTAAAATTTGCAAAAAATGGGTTTGCAGAAAAGTGACCAGATCCCAGCACTGCTTAGCCCAAACTTTTGAAATTTTTACCCGATTTAAAAGTGGAATACCTCTTTGAATTTGTTATTCGAATATCTATCTAGCTGCATTATTGGTTTATTTTCGAATTTTTGGTCAATATTTTGTAGTTTTTTATGACCCCCGACCTGTCAAAATTTGCAAAAAATGGGTTTGCAGAAAAGTGACCAGATCCCAGCACTGCTTAGCCCAAACTTTTGAAATTTTTACCCGATTTAAAAGTGGAATACCTCTCTGAATTTGTTGTTAAAATATCTATCTAGCTGCATTATTGGTTTATTTTCGAATTTTTGGTCAATATTTTGTATTTTTTATGACCCCCGACCTGTCAAAATTTGCAAAAAATGGGTTTGCAGAAAAGTGACCAGATCCCAGCACTGCTTAGCCCAAACTTTTTAAATTTTTACCCGATTTAAAAGTGGAATACCTCTCTGAATTTGTTGTTAAAATATCTATCTAGCTGCATTATTGGTTTATTTTCGAATTTTTGGTCAATGTTTCGTAATTTTTTATGACCACCGACCTGTCAAAATTTGCAAAAAATGGGTTTGCAGAAAAGTGACCAGATCCCAGCACTGCTTAGCCCAAACTTTTGAAATTTTTACCCGATTTAAAAGTGGAATACCTCTCTGAATTTGTTATTCGAATATCTATCTAGCTGCATTATTGGTTTATTTTCGAATTTTTGGTCAATATTTTGTAGTTTTTTATGACCCCCGACCTGTCAAAATTTGCAAAAAATGGGTTTGCAGAAAAGTGACCAGATCCCAGCACTGCTTAGCCCAAACTTTTGAAATTTTTACCCGATTTAAAAGTGGAATACCTCTCTGAATTTGTTATTAAAATATCTATCTAGCTGCATTATTGGTTTATTTTCGAATTTTTGGTCAATATTTTGTAATTTTTTATGGCCCCCGACCTGTCAAAATTTGCAAAAAATGGGTTTGCAGAAAAGTGACCAGATCCCAGCACTGCTTAGCCCATAACTTTTGAAATTTTTACCCGATTTAAAAGTGGAATACCTCTCTGAATTTGTTATTAAAATATCTATCTAGCTGCATTATTTGTATATTTTCGAATTTTTGGTCAATATTTTGTAATTTTTTATGACCCCCGACCTGTCAAAATTTGCAAAAAATGGGTTTGCAGAAAAGTGACCAGAACCCAGCACTGCTTAGCCCAAACTTTTGAAATTTTTACCCGATTTAAAAGTGGAATACCTCTCTGAATTTGTTATTAAAATATCTATCTAGCTGCATTATTGGTTTATTTTCGAATTTTTGGTCAATATTTTGTAATTTTTTATGACCCCCGACCTGTCAAAATTTGCAAAAAATGGGTTTGCAGAAAAGTGACAAGATCCCAGCACTGCTTAGCCCAAACTTTTGAAATTTTTACCCGATTTAAAAGTGGAATACCTCTCTGAATTTGTTGTTAAAATATCTATCTAGCTGCATTATTGGTTTATTTTCGAATTTTTGGTCAATATTTTGTAATTTTTTATGACCCCCGACCTGTCAAAATTTGAAAAAAAAAATGGGTTTGCAGAAAAGTGACCAGATCCCAGCACTGCTTATCCCATAACTTTTGAAATTTTTACCCGATTTAAAAGTGGAATGCCTCTCTGAATTTGTTATTAAAATATCTATCTAGCTACATCATTGGTTTATTTTCGAATTTTTGGTCAATGTTTCGTCATTTTTTATGACCCCCGACCTGTCAAAATTGGCAAAAAATGGGTTTGCAGAAAAGTGACCAGATCCCAGCACTGCTTAGCCCAAACTTTTGAAATTTTTACCCGATTTAAAAGGGTTTGCAGAAAAGTGACCAGATCCCAGCACTGCTTAGCCCATAACTTTTGAAATTTTTACCCGATTTAAAAGTGGAATACCTCTCTGAATTTGTTATTAAAATATCTATCTAGCTGCATTATTGGTTTATTTTCGAATTTTTGGTCAATATTTTGTAGTTTTTTATGACCCCCGACTTGTTAAAATTTGCAAAAAATGGGTTTGCAGAAAAGTGACCAGATCCCAGCACTGCTTATCCCAAACCTTTTGAAATTTTTACCCGATTTAAAAGTGGAATACCTCTCTGAATTTGCTATTAAAATATCTATCTAGCTGCATTATTGGTTTATTTTCGAATTTTTGGTCAATATTTTGTAATTTTTTATGAACCCCGACCTGTCAAAATTTGCAAAAAATGGGTTTGCAGAAAAGTGACCAGAACCCAGCACTGCTTAGCCCAAACTTTTGAAATTTTTACCCGATTTAAAAGTGGAATACCTCTCTGAATTTGTTATTAAAATATCTATCTAGCTGCATTATTGGTTTATTTTCGAATTTTTGGTCAATATTTTGTAATTTTTTATGACCCCCGACCTGTCAAAATTTGCAAAAAATGGGTTTGCAGAAAAGTGACAAGATCCCAGCACTGCTTAGCCCAAACTTTTGAAATTTTTACCCGATTTAAAAGTGGAATACCTCTCTGAATTTGTTGTTAAAATATCTATCTAGCTGCATTATTGGTTTATTTTCGAATTTTTGGTCAATATTTTGTAATTTTTTTATGACCCCCGACCTGTCAAAATTTGCAAAAAAAATGGGTTTGCAGAAAAGTGCCCAGATCCCAGCACTGCTTATCCCATAACTTTTGAAATTTTTACCCGATTTAAAAGTGGAATGCCTCTCTGAATTTGTTATTAAAATATCTATCTAGCTACATCATTGGTTTATTTTCGAATTTTTGGTCAATGTTTCGTCATTTTTTATGACCCCCGACCTGTCAAAATTTGCAAAAAATGGGTTTGCAGAAAAGTGACCAGATCCCAGCACTGCTTAGCCCAAACTTTTGAAATTTTTACCCGATTTAAAAGTGGAATACCTCTCTGAATTTGTTATTAAAATATCTATCTAGCTGCATCATTGGTTTATTTTCGAATTTTTGGTCAATATTTTGTAGTTTTTTATGACCCCCGACTTGTTAAAATTTGCAAAAAATGGGTTTGCAGAAAAGTGACCAGATCCCAGCACTGCTTAGCCCATAACTTTTGAAATTTTTACCCGATTTAAAAGTGGAATACCTCTCTGAATTTGTTATTTGAATATCTATCTAGCTGCATTATTGGTTTATTTTCGAATTTTTGGTCAATATTTTGTAATTTTTTATGACCCCCGACCTGTCAAAATTTGCAAAAAAATGGGTTTGCAGAAAAGTGACCAGATCCCAGCACTGCTTATCCCATAACTTTTGAAATTTTTACCCGATTTAAAAGTGGAATACCTCTCTGAATTTGTTATTAAAATATCTATCTAGCTACATCATTGGTTTATTTTCGAATTTTTGGTCAATGTTTCGTCATTTTTTATGACCCCCGACCTGTCAAAATTTGCAAAAAATGGGTTTGCAGAAAAGTGACCAGATCCCAGCACTGCTTATCCCAAACCTTTTGAAATTTTTACCCGATTTAAAAGTGGAATACCTCTCTGAATTTGCTATTAAAATATCTATCTAGCTGCATTATTGGTTTATTTTCGAATTTTTGGTCCATATTTTTTAATTTTTTATGACCCCCGACCTGTCAAAATTTGCAAAAAATGGGTTTGCAGAAAAGTGACCAGATCCCAGCACTGCTTAGCCCTTAACTTTTGAAATTTTTACCCGATTTAAAAGTGGAATACCTCTCTGAATTTGTTGTTAAAATATCTATCTAGCTGCATTATTGGTTTATTTTCGAATTTTTGGTCAATATTTTGTAATTTTTTATGACCCCCGACCTGTCAAAATTTGCAAAAAATGGGTTTCCAGAAAAGTGACAAGATCCCAGCACTGCTTAGCCCAAACTTTTGAAATTTTTACCCGATTTAAAAGTGGAATACCTCTCTGAATTTGTTGTTAAAATATCTATCTAGCTGCATTATTGGTTTATTTTCGAATTTTTGGTCAATATTTTGTAAATTTTTATGACCCCCTGTCAAAATTTGCAAAAAATGGGTTTGCAGAAAAGTGACCAGATCCCAGCACTGCTTAGCCCAAACTTTTGAAATTTTTACCCGATTTAAAAGTGGAATACCTCTCTGAATTTGTTGTTAAAATATCTATCTAGCTGCATTATTGGTTTATTTTCGAATTTTTGGTCAATATTTTGTAGTTTTTTATGACCCCCGACTTGTTAAAATTTGCAAAAAATGGGTTTGCAGAAAAGTGACCAGATCCCAGCACTGCTTATCCCAAACCTTTTGAAATTTTTACCCGATTTAAAAGTGGAATACCTCTCTGAATTTGCTATTAAAATATCTATCTAGCTGCATTATTGGTTTATTTTCGAATTTTTGGTCAATATTTTGTAATTTTTTATGACCCCCGACCTGTCAAAATTTGCAAAAAAATGGGTTTGCAGAAAAGTGACCAGATCCCAGCACTGCTTAGCCCATAACTTTTGAAATTTTTACCCGATTTAAAAGTGGAATACCTCTCTGAAATTGTTGTTAAAATATCTATCTAGCTGCATTATTGGTTTATTTTCGAATTTTTGGTCAATATTTTGTAGTTTTTTATGACCCCCGACTTGTTAAAATTTGCAAAAAATGGGTTTGCAGAAAAGTGACCAGATCCCAGCACTGCTTAGCCCATAACTTTTGAAATTTTTACCCGATTTAAAAGTGGAATACCTCTCTGAATTTGTTATTTGAATATCTATCTAGCTGCATTATTGGTTTATTTTCGAATTTTTGGTCAATATTTTGTAATTTTTTATGACCCCCGACCTGTCAAAATTTGCAAAAAATGGGTTTGAAGAAAAGTGACAAGATCCCAACACTGCTTAGCCCAAACTTTTGAAATTTTTACCCGATTTAAAAGTGGAATACCTCTCTGAATTTGTTGTTAAAATATCTATCTAGCTGCATTATTGGTTTATTTTCGAATTTTTGGTCAATATTTTGTAATTTTTTATGACCCCCGACCTGTCAAAATTTGCAAAAAATGGGTTTGCAGAAAAGTGACCAGATCCCAGTACTGCTTATCCCATAACTTTTGAAATTTTTACCCGATTTAAAAGTGGAATACCTCTCTGAATTTGTTATTAAAATATCTATCTAGCTACATCATTGGTTTATTTTCGAATTTTTGGTCAATGTTTCGTCATTTTTTATGACCCCCGACCTGTCAAAATTTGCAAAAAATGGGTTTGCAGAAAAGTGACCAGATCCCAGCACTGCTTATCCCAAACCTTTTGAAATTTTTACCCGATTTAAAAGTGGAATACCTCTCTGAATTTGCTATTAAAATATCTATCTAGCTGCATTATTGGTTTATTTTCGAATTTTTGGTCCATATTTTTTAATTTTTTATGACCCCCGACCTGTCAAAATTTGCAAAAAATGGGTTTGCAGAAAAGTGACCAGATCCCAGCACTGCTTAGCCCTTAACTTTTGAAATTTTTACCCGATTTAAAAGTGGAATACCTCTCTGAATTTGTTGTTAAAATATCTATCTAGCTGCATTATTGGTTTATTTTCGAATTTTTGGTCAATATTTTGTAATTTTTTATGACCCCCGACCTGTCAAAATTTGCAAAAAATGGGTTTGCAGAAAAGTGACAAGATCCCAGCACTGCTTAGCCCAAACTTTTGAAATTTTTACCCGATTTAAAAGTGGAATACCTCTCTGAATTTGTTGTTAAAATATCTATCTAGCTGCATTATTGGTTTATTTTCGAATTTTTGGTCAATATTTTGTAAATTTTTATGACCCCCCCTGTCAAAATTTGCAAAAAATGGGTTTGCAGAAAAGTGACCAGATCCCAGCACTGCTTAGCCCAAACTTTTGAAATTTTTACCCGATTTAAAAGTGGAATACCTCTCTGAATTTGTTATTAAAATATCTATCTAGCTACATCATTGGTTTATTTTCGAATTTTTGGTCAATGTTTCGTCATTTTTTATGACCCCCGACCTGTCAAAATTTGCAAAAAATGGGTTTGCAGAAAAGTGACCAGATCCCAGCACTGCTTAGCCCATAACTTTTGAAATTTTTACCCGATTTAAAAGTGGAATACCTCTCTGAATTTGTTGTTAAAATATCTATCTAGCTGCATTATTGGTTTATTTTCGAATTTTTGGTCAATATTTTGTAGTTTTTTATGACCCCCGACTTGTTAAAATTTGCAAAAAATGGGTTTGCAGAAAAGTGACCAGATCCCAGCACTGCTTAGCCCATAACTTTTGAAATTTTTACCCGATTTAAAAGTGGAATACCTCTCTGAATTTGTTGTTAAAATATCTATCTAGCTGCATTATTGGTTTATTTTCGAATTTTTGGTCAATATTTTGTAAATTTTTATGACCCCCCCCTGTCAAAATTTGCAAAAAATGGGTTTGCAGAAAAGTGACCAGATCCCAGCACTGCTTAGCCCAAACTTTTGAAATTTTTACCCGATTTAAAAGTGGAATACCTCTCTGAATTTGTTGTTAAAATATCTATCTAGCTGCATTATTGGTTTATTTTCGAATTTTTGGTCAATATTTTGTAGTTTTTTATGACCCCCGACTTGTTAAAATTTGCAAAAAATGGGTTTGCAGAAAAGTGACCAGATCCCAGCACTGCTTAGCCCATAACTTTTGAAATTTTTACCCGATTTAAAAGTGGAATACCTCTCTGAATTTGTTATTTGAATATCTATCTAGCTGCATTATTGGTTTATTTTCGAATTTTTGGTCAATATTTTGTAATTTTTTATGACCCCCGACCTGTCAAAATTTGCAAAAAATGGGTTTGAAGAAAAGTGACAAGATCCCAACACTGCTTAGCCCAAACTTTTGAAATTTTTACCCGATTTAAAAGTGGAATACCTCTCTGAATTTGTTGTTAAAATATCTATCTAGCTGCATTATTGGTTTATTTTCGAATTTTTGGTCAATATTTTGTAATTTTTTATGACCCCCGACCTGTCAAAATTTGCAAAAAATGGGTTTGCAGAAAAGTGACCAGATCCCAGCACTGCTTATCCCATAACTTTTGAAATTTTTACCCGATTTAAAAGTGGAATACCTCTCTGAATTTGTTATTAAAATATCTATCTAGCTACATCATTGGTTTATTTTCGAATTTTTGGTCAATGTTTCGTCATTTTTTATGACCCCCGACCTGTCAAAATTTGCAAAAAATGGGTTTGCAGAAAAGTGACCAGATCCCAGCACTGCTTATCCCAAACCTTTTGAAATTTTTACCCGATTTAAAAGTGGAATACCTCTCTGAATTTGATATTAAAATATCTATCTAGCTGCATTATTGGTTTATTTTCGAATTTTTGGTCAATATTTTTTAATTTTTTATGACCCCCGACCTGTCAAAATTTGCAAAAAATGGGTTTGCAGAAAAGTGACCAGATCCCAGCACTGCTTAGCCCATAACTTTTGAAATTTTTACCCGATTTAAAAGTGGAATACCTCTCTGAATTTGTTATTAAAATATCTATCTAGCTACATCATTGGTTTATTTTCGAATTTTTGGTCAATGTTTCGTCATTTTTTATGACCCCCGACCTGTCAAAATTTGCAAAAAATGGGTTTGCAGAAAAGTGACCAGATCCCAGCACTGCTTATCCCAAACCTTTTGAAATTTTTACCCGATTTAAAAGTGGAATACCTCTCTGAATTTGCTATTAAAATATCTATCTAGCTGCATTATTGGTTTATTTTCGAATTTTTGGTCCATATTTTTTAATTTTTTATGACCCCCGACCTGTCAAAATTTGCAAAAAATGGGTTTGCAGAAAAGTGACCAGATCCCAGCACTGCTTAGCCCTTAACTTTTGAAATTTTTACCCGATTTAAAAGTGGAATACCTCTCTGAATTTGTTGTTAAAATATCTATCTAGCTGCATTATTGGTTTATTTTCGAATTTTTGGTCAATATTTTGTAATTTTTTATGACCCCCGACCTGTCAAAATTTGCAAAAAATGGGTTTGCAGAAAAGTGACAAGATCCCAGCACTGCTTAGCCCAAACTTTTGAAATTTTTACCCGATTTAAAAGTGGAATACCTCTCTGAATTTGTTGTTAAAATATCTATCTAGCTGCATTATTGGTTTATTTTCGAATTTTTGGTCAATATTTTGTAAATTTTTATGACCCCCGACCTGTCAAAATTTGCAAAAAATGGGTTTGCAGAAAAGTGACCAGATCCCAGCACTGCTTAGCCCAAACTTTTGAAATTTTTACCCGATTTAAAAGTGGAATACCTCTCTGAATTTGTTATTAAAATATCTATCTAGCTACATCATTGGTTTATTTTCGAATTTTTGGTCAATGTTTCGTCATTTTTTATGACCCCCGACCTGTCAAAATTTGCAAAAAATGGGTTTGCAGAAAAGTGACCAGATCCCAGCACTGCTTAGCCCAAACTTTTGAAATTTTTACCCGATTTAAAAGTGGAATACCTCTCTGAATTTGTTGTTAAAATATCTATCTAGCTGCATTATTGGTTTATTTTCGAATTTTTGGTCAATATTTTGTAAATTTTTATGACCCCCCCTGTCAAAATTTGCAAAAAATGGGTTTGCAGAAAAGTGACCAGATCCCAGCACTGCTTAGCCCAAACTTTTGAAATTTTTACCCGATTTAAAAGTGGAATACCTCTCTGAATTTGTTGTTAAAATATCTATCTAGCTGCATTATTGGTTTATTTTCGAATTTTTGGTCAATATTTTGTAATTTTTTATGACCCCCGACCTGTCAAAATTTGCAAAAAATGGGTTTGCAGAAAAGTGACAAGATCCCAGCACTGCTTAGCCCAAACTTTTGAAATTTTTACCCGATTTAAAAGTGGAATACCTCTCTGAATTTGCTATTAAAATATCTATCTAGCTGCATTATTGGTTTATTTTCGAATTTTTGGTCCATATTTTTTAATTTTTTATGACCCCCGACCTGTCAAAATTTGCAAAAAATGGGTTTGCAGAAAAGTGACCAGATCCCAGCACTGCTTATCCCAAACCTTTTGAAATTTTTACCCGATTTAAAAGTGGAATACCTCTCTGAATTTGTTGTTAAAATATCTATCTAGCTGCATTATTGGTTTATTTTCGAATTTTTGGTCAATATTTTGTAATTTTTTATGACCCCCGACCTGTCAAAATTTGCAAAAAATGGGTTTCCAGAAAAGTGACAAGATCCCAGCACTGCTTAGCCCAAACTTTTGAAATTTTTACCCGATTTAAAAGTGGAATACCTCTCTGAATTTGTTGTTAAAATATCTATCTAGCTGCATTATTGGTTTATTTTCGAATTTTTGGTCAATATTTTGTAAATTTTTATGACCCCCTGTCAAAATTTGCAAAAAATGGGTTTGCAGAAAAGTGACCAGATCCCAGCACTGCTTAGCCCAAACTTTTGAAATTTTTACCCGATTTAAAAGTGGAATACCTCTCTGAATTTGTTGTTAAAATATCTATCTAGCTGCATTATTGGTTTATTTTCGAATTTTTGGTCAATATTTTGTAGTTTTTTATGACCCCCGACTTGTTAAAATTTGCAAAAAATGGGTTTGCAGAAAAGTGACCAGATCCCAGCACTGCTTATCCCAAACCTTTTGAAATTTTTACCCGATTTAAAAGTGGAATACCTCTCTGAATTTGCTATTAAAATATCTATCTAGCTGCATTATTGGTTTATTTTCGAATTTTTGGTCAATATTTTGTAATTTTTTATGACCCCCGACCTGTCAAAATTTGCAAAAAATGGGTTTGCAGAAAAGTGACCAGATCCCAGCACTGCTTAGCCCATAACTTTTGAAATTTTTACCCGATTTAAAAGTGGAATACCTCTCTGAAATTGTTGTTAAAATATCTATCTAGCTGCATTATTGGTTTATTTTCGAATTTTTGGTCAATATTTTGTAGTTTTTTATGACCCCCGACTTGTTAAAATTTGCAAAAAATGGGTTTGCAGAAAAGTGACCAGATCCCAGCACTGCTTAGCCCATAACTTTTGAAATTTTTACCCGATTTAAAAGTGGAATACCTCTCTGAATTTGTTATTTGAATATCTATCTAGCTGCATTATTGGTTTATTTTCGAATTTTTGGTCAATATTTTGTAATTTTTTATGACCCCCGACCTGTCAAAATTTGCAAAAAATGGGTTTGAAGAAAAGTGACAAGATCCCAACACTGCTTAGCCCAAACTTTTGAAATTTTTACCCGATTTAAAAGTGGAATACCTCTTTGAATTTGTTATTCGAATATCTATCTAGCTGCATTATTGGTTTATTTTCGAATTTTTGGTCAATATTTTGTAGTTTTTTATGACCCCCGACCTGTCAAAATTTGCAAAAAATAGGTTTGCAGAAAAGTGACCAGATCCCAGCACTGCTTAGCCCAAACTTTTGAAATTTTTACCCGATTTAAAAGTGGAATACCTCTCTGAATTTGTTGTTAAAATATCTATCTAGCTGCATTATTGGTATATTTTCGAATTTTTGGTCAATATTTTGTAATTTTTTATGACCCCCGACCTGTCAAAATTTGCAAAAAATGGGTTTGCAGAAAAGTGACCAGATCCCAGCACTGCTTAGCCCAAACTTTTGAAATTTTTACCTGATTTAAAAGTGGTATACATCTCTGAATTTGTTGTTAAAATATCTATCTAGCTGCATTATTGGTTTATTTTCGAATTTTTGGTCAATATTTTGTAATTTTTTATGACCCCCGACCTGTCAAAATTTGCAAAAAAATGGGTTTGCAGAAAAGTGACCAGATCCCAGCACTGCTTATCCCATAACTTTTGAAATTTTTACCCGATTTAAAAGTGGAATACCTCTCTGAATTTGTTATTAAAATATCTATCTAGCTACATCATTGGTTTATTTTCGAATTTTTGGTCAATGTTTCGTCATTTTTTATGACCCCCGACCTGTCAAAATTTGCAAAAAATGGGTTTGCAGAAAAGTGACCAGATCCCAGCACTGCTTATCCCAAACCTTTTGAAATTTTTACCCGATTTAAAAGTGGAATACCTCTCTGAATTTGCTATTAAAATATCTATCTAGCTGCATTATTGGTTTATTTTCGAATTTTTGGTCCATATTTTTTAATTTTTTATGACCCCCGACCTGTCAAAATTTGCAAAAAATGGGTTTGCAGAAAAGTGACCAGATCCCAGCACTGCTTAGCCCTTAACTTTTGAAATTTTTACCCGATTTAAAAGTGGAATACCTCTCTGAATTTGTTGTTAAAATATCTATCTAGCTGCATTATTGGTTTATTTTCGAATTTTTGGTCAATATTTTGTAATTTTTTATGACCCCCGACCTGTCAAAATTTGCAAAAAATGGGTTTGCAGAAAAGTGACAAGATCCCAGCACTGCTTAGCCCAAACTTTTGAAATTTTTACCCGATTTAAAAGTGGAATACCTCTCTGAATTTGTTGTTAAAATATCTATCTAGCTGCATTATTGGTTTATTTTCGAATTTTTGGTCAATATTTTGTAAATTTTTATGACCCCCTGTCAAAATTTGCAAAAAATGGGTTTGCAGAAAAGTGACCAGATCCCAGCACTGCTTAGCCCAAACTTTTGAAATTTTTACCCGATTTAAAAGTGGAATACCTCTCTGAATTTGTTATTAAAATATCTATCTAGCTACATCATTGGTTTATTTTCGAATTTTTGGTCAATGTTTCGTCATTTTTTATGACCCCCGACCTGTCAAAATTTGCAAAAAATGGGTTTGCAGAAAAGTGACCAGATCCCAGCACTGCTTAGCCCAAACTTTTGAAATTTTTACCCGATTTAAAAGTGGAATACCTCTCTGAATTTGTTGTTAAAATATCTATCTAGCTGCATTATTGGTTTATTTTCGAATTTTTGGTCAATATTTTGTAAATTTTTATGACCCCCTGTCAAAATTTGCAAAAAATGGGTTTGCAGAAAAGTGACCAGATCCCAGCACTGCTTAGCCCAAACTTTTGAAATTTTTACCCGATTTAAAAGTGGAATACCTCTCTGAATTTGTTGTTAAAATATCTATCTAGCTGCATTATTGGTTTATTTTCGAATTTTTGGTCAATATTTTGTAGTTTTTTATGACCCCCGACTTGTTAAAATTTGCAAAAAATGGGTTTGCAGAAAAGTGACCAGATCCCAGCACTGCTTATCCCAAACCTTTTGAAATTTTTACCCGATTTAAAAGTGGAATACCTCTCTGAATTTGCTATTAAAATATCTATCTAGCTGCATTATTGGTTTATTTTCGAATTTTTGGTCAATATTTTGTAATTTTTTATGACCCCCGACCTGTCAAAATTTGCAAAAAATGGGTTTGCAGAAAAGTGACCAGATCCCAGCACTGCTTAGCCCATAACTTTTGAAATTTTTACCCGATTTAAAAGTGGAATACCTCTCTGAAATTGTTGTTAAAATATCTATCTAGCTGCATTATTGGTTTATTTTCGAATTTTTTGGTCAATATTTTGTAGTTTTTTATGACCCCCGACTTGTTAAAATTTGCAAAAAATGGGTTTGCAGAAAAGTGACCAGATCCCAGCACTGCTTAGCCCATAACTTTTGAAATTTTTACCCGATTTAAAAGTGGAATACCTCTCTGAAATTGTTGTTAAAATATCTATCTAGCTGCATTATTGGTTTATTTTCGAATTTTTGGTCAATATTTTGTAATTTTTTATGACCCCCGACCTGTCAAAATTTGCAAAAAATGGGTTTGCAGAAAAGTGACCAGATCCCAGCACTGCTTATCCCATAACTTTTGAAATTTTTACCCGATTTAAAAGTGGAATACCTCTCTGAATTTGTTATTAAAATATCTATCTAGCTACATCATTGGTTTATTTTCGAATTTTTGCTCAATGTTTCGTCATTTTTTATGACCCCCGACCTGTCAAAATTTGCAAAAAATGGGTTTGCAGAAAAGTGACCAGATCCCAGCACTGCTTATCCCAAACTTTTGAAATTTTACCCGATTTAAAAGTGGAATACCTCTCTGAATTTGTTATTCGAATATCTATCTAGCTGCATTAATGGTTTATTTTCGAATTTTTGGTCAATATTTCGTCATTTTTTATGACCCCCGACCTGTCAAAATTTGCAAAAAATGGGTTTGCAGAAAAGTGACCAGATCCCAGCACTGCTTAGCCCAAACTTTTGAAATTTTTACCCGATTTAAAAGTGGAATACCTCTCTGAATTTGTTATTAAAATATCTATCTAGCTGCATTATTGGTTTATTTTCGAATTTTTGGACAATATTTTGTAATTTTTTATGACCCCCGACCTGTCAAAATTTGCAAAAAATGGGTTTGCAGAAAAGTGACCAGATCCCAGCACTGCTTAGCCCAAACTTTTGAAATTTTTACCCGATTTAAAAGTGGAATACCTCTCTGAATTTGTTGTTAAAATATCTATCTAGCTGCATTATTGGTTTATTTTCGAATTTTTGGTCAATATTTTGTAATTTTTTATGACCACCGACCTGTCAAAATTTGCAAAAAATGGGTTTGCAGAAAAGTGACAAGATCCCAGCACTGCTTAGCCCAAACTTTTGAAATTTTTACCCGATTTAAAAGTGGAATACCTCTCTGAATTTGTTATTCGAATATCTATCTAGCTGCATTAATGGTTTATTTTCGAATTTTTGGTCAATATTTCGTCATTTTTTATGACCCCCGACCTGTCAAAATTTGCAAAAAATGGGTTTGTAGAAAAGTGACCAGATCCCAGCACTGCTTAGCCCAAACTTTTGAAATTTTTACCCGATTTAAAAGTGGAATACCTCTCTGAATTTGTTATTAAAATATCTATCTAGCTGCATTATTGGTTTATTTTCGAATTTTTGGTCAATATTTTGTAAATTTTTATGACCCCCTGTCAAAATTTGCAAAAAATGGGTTTGCAGAAAAGTGACCAGATCCCAGCACTGCTTAGCCCAAACTTTTGAAATTTTTACCCGATTTAAAAGTGGAATACCTCTCTGAATTTGTTATTAAAATATCTATCTAGCTACATCATTGGTTTATTTTCGAATTTTTTGGTCAATGTTTCGTCATTTTTTATGACCCCCGACCTGTCAAAATTTGCAAAAAATGGGTTTGCAGAAAAGTGACCAGATCCCAGCACTGCTTAGCCCAAACTTTTGAAATTTTTACCCGATTTAAAAGTGGAATACCTCTCTGAATTTGTTGTTAAAATATCTATCTAGCTGCATTATTGGTTTATTTTCGAATTTTTGGTCAATATTTTGTAATTTTTTATGACCCCCGACCTGTCAAAATTTGCAAAAAATGGGTTTGCAGAAAAGTGACCAGATCCCAGCACTGCTTATCCCATAACTTTTGAAATTTTTACCCGATTTAAAAGTGGAATGCCTCTCTGAATTTGTTATTAAAATATCTATCTAGCTACATCATTGGTTTATTTTCGAATTTTTGGTCAATATTTTTTAATTTTTTATGACCCCCGACCTGTCAAAATTTGCAAAAAATGGGTTTGCAGAAAAGTGACCAGATCCCAGCACTGCTTATCCCAAACCTTTTGAAATTTTTACCCGATTTAAAAGTGGAATACCTCTCTGAATTTGATATTAAAATATCTATCTAGCTGCATTATTGGTTTATTTTCGAATTTTTGGTCAATATTTTGTAATTTTTTATGACCCCCGACCTGTCAAAATTTGCAAAAAATGGGTTTGCAGAAAAGTGACCAGATCCCAGCACTGCTTAGCCCATAACTTTTGAAATTTTTACCCGATTTAAAAGTGGAATACCTGCATTATTGGTTTATTTTCGAATTTTTGGTCAATATTTTGTAATTTTTTATGACCCCCGACCTGTCAAAATTTGCAAAAAATGGGTTTGCAGAAAAGTGACCAGATCCCAGCACTGCTTATCCCATAACTTTTGAAATTTTTACCCGATTTAAAAGTGGAATGCCTCTCTGAATTTGTTATTAAAATATCTATCTAGCTACATCATTGGTTTATTTTCGAATTTTTGGTCAATATTTTTTAATTTTTTATGACCCCCGACCTGTCAAAATTTGCAAAAAATGGGTTTGCAGAAAAGTGACCAGATCCCAGCACTGCTTATCCCAAACCTTTTGAAATTTTTACCCGATTTAAAAGTGGAATACCTCTCTGAATTTGTTGTTAAAATATCTATCTAGCTGCATTATTGGTTTATTTTTCGAATTTTTGGTCAATATTTTGTAATTTTTTATGACCCCCGACCTGTCAAAATTTGCAAAAAATGGGTTTGCAGAAAAGTGACCAGATCCCAGCACTGCTTAGCCCATAACTTTTGAAATTTTTACCCGATTTAAAAGTGGAATACCTCTCTGAAATTGTTGTTAAAATATCTATCTAGCTGCATTATTGGTTTATTTTCGAATTTTTGGTCAATATTTTGTAGTTTTTTATGACCCCCGACTTGTTAAAATTTGCAAAAAATGGGTTTGCAGAAAAGTGACCAGATCCCAGCACTGCTTAGCCCATAACTTTTGAAATTTTTACCCGATTTAAAAGTGGAATACCTCTCTGAAATTGTTGTTAAAATATCTATCTAGCTGCATTATTGGTTTATTTTCGAATTTTTGGTCAATATTTTGTAATTTTTTATGACCCCGACCTGTCAAAATTTGCAAAAAATGGGTTTGCAGAAAAGTGACCAGATCCCAGCACTGCTTATCCCATAACTTTTGAAATTTTTACCCGATTTAAAAGTGGAATACCTCTCTGAATTTGTTATTAAAATATCTATCTAGCTGCATTATTGGTTTATTTTCGAATTTTTGGTCAATGTTTCGTCATTTTTTATGACCCCCGACCTGTCAAAATTTGCAAAAAATGGGTTTGCAGAAAAGT